>NW_027101324.1:3344108-3376608 GCF_029633855.1 Hoplias malabaricus
GGCCAGTTGATTCGGCAGGTGAGTTGTTACACACTCCTTAGCGGATGCCGACTTCCATGGCCACCGCCCCGCTGTCTATATCAACCGACACCTTTCTTGGGGTCTGATGAGCGTCTGCGTCGGGCGCCTTAACCCGCGCGTTCGGTTCATCCCGCAGCACCAGTTCTGCTTACCAAAAGTGGCCCACTCGGCACCGTCAATTCCATGCCCGGCTCCAAGCCTGCGAGCCGGGCCTCTTACCCATTTAAAGTTTGAGAGTAGGGCGAGGCCCGTTTCGGCCCCGCGGCCTCCAGTCATTTCTTTACCGGATAAAACTTGAAGTTTCGGCGCCGGCTATCCTGAGGGAAACTTCGGAGGGAACCAGCTACTAGATGGTTCGATTAGTCTTTCGCCCCTATACCCAGGTCGGACGACCGATTTGCACGTCAGGACCGCTGCGGGCCTCCACTCAGGGTTTCCCCTGGCTTCGCCCTGCCCAGGCATAGTTCACCATCTTTCGGGTACCACCGCGTATGCTCTGGCTCCGCTCTCCGCACGTGGGAAGAGCAGGCCGGTGGTGCGCCGCCCGCCCCCTCGGAGGGTTAGGACGGATCCCACCTCAGCCGACGCGCGCCGGCCTTCACCTTCGTTGCGCCTCCGGGGGTTCTGGTCCCTTCGACTCGCATACGCGTTAGACTCCTTGGTCCGTGTTTCAAGACGGGTCGTTCGGGGTCCGAACTTAGCCGCTGACCTTAGGCGTTCGGGTGCTGTGGGCCTGGATCGCCCCCCGCATCGCCGTAGCGGGCCTAGCCCGGGGCTGAGGACAGCCCAGCCGGCCCGCTTCGACCGAACGATCGGGGGGGGCCCCCATCCCCATCCCGGAGGAGGGGAGAACGCGGAAAGGACATTGCTCCACGGCCCCGGCGTTATCGGCGAAGTCGGAGCGAGGGGCTGTAGCGGAACGCCCGTGTCCGGGGGCCGCGTGGGGACTCCCTTCTCCGGACGGACCTACCTTCACCCTCGGGCCCTTCCAAGCCTAACCGGAGCCGGTCGCGACTCACCACCACGCGGGGAAAGTACACCGGGCGGGGCCGGACCTCCGTACGCCCGACAGGCCCGAAGTCCAGAGGCGAAGCGCAGAGCCGAAGCGGGGAGCGGTGGAGTCGGCACCCCACCCCTCTCGCCCGGATACGCTCGCACCCCCGACCGCGGAACCCGACGAGCGCGGGGCCGTCCGCCCGGCTGAATCCCCCGGGGCAGTCTTCTCGGTCCCCGTACGTTTACCTCTCAACGGTTTCACGCTCTGTTGAACTCTCTCTTCAAAGTCCTGTTTCAACTTTCCCTCACGGTACTCGGTTCGCTATCGGTCTCGTGCCGGTATTTAGCCTTAGATGGAGTTTACCACCCGCTTTGGGCTGCATTCCCAAGCAACCCGACTCCGAGAAGCCCGACCTACCCGGGCGGGAACGCGGGACTCGCTACCGGGCTTTCACCGTCTATGGGAAGAAGCCACGTTCGCGAGGACTTGGTCCCGCCTCCGCACCGAGACGGATCTTACGGACTTCCGTACGCTACATTTCCCGGCCAACCCCGGTCAGGGGAAAGTGGGATTCAGCGCTGGGCTCTTCCCTGTTCGCTCGCCGCTACTAAGGGAATCCTTGTTAGTTTCTTTTCCTCCGCTTACTGATATGCTTAAGTTCAGCGGGTCGTCTCGTCTGATCTGAGGCCGCACACAGAGGTTTCTTATGCGGGGGCGAGGGCGGAGGCGGAGGGCCGAAGGCTAGGGGCGAGGGGCGAGAGCCCGGCACGAGACCGAACTCCGCGACACCTTCCCCCCCACCCCGGCCGCTCGCCCGCCCGCTCACTCGCCCGCTCGCTGGGTTTAATCGGCACTCGCCACCCCCGCGTCCGACTGCGCGGAGCCCCGCTCGGGACTCGGGGAGAGACCGTAACGGACGTGGACCCGGACCTACTCGGCTCTCCCTCCGTTCCCTGTACGGAGCTCTCTCGCAACACGGGCCGCGTGGACTGGCTCGGAACCGAGTCTTCGTTTGGGAAGACGAAGGGCCGTTTTCAGGCCCTGCGAGCTTCCAGCCGCGGTCTCTCTCTCTCAGCGGGGGCGCGGAGACCGATCGATGGGTAAAGCGACCCTCAGACAGGCGTGGCCGCGGGATGGACCCCCGCGGCCGCAATATGCGTTCGAAATTTCGATGATCTGTGTCCTGCAATTCACATTAGTTAACGCAGATGGCTGCGTTCTTCATCGAAGCACGAGCCGAGTGATCCACCGCTAAGAGTCGTATTCGGGTTTGTGCCCGGCCCGTTACAGGCCGGGCGAAGGAAGCCATTCGAACAAGAGACAATTTTTGCCAATATATTTCAAGCCGGGTGCCTTCCACCCCCGTGCAGGGGGGGAAAGGTCATTGAACCTGGGCGTCACCACCGGACCGAGGAGTTACGGCCCGGGGGACGATCGCCCGAGTAGGTGCCCGAGACTTACGTGGTTTAGGAGACCGGGGTCTAGGCACCCGCCGTTCCCGGCGAGGCCCAGGGGTTTGGTTCGCTGCGTTACGGGTCCCGGTCTAAGGCATTCAGGCGTGCGCTCAAAGCCAAGCTCTCCACCCCGGAGGGTATGAGCGAGGCCCGGTGGTACGCTCCCAAGTCCCCGCTTAGGGGAAGGCGCTGGGTAGATCCCACCTAGTCAGGACCGGCGGGCACCGGCCGTCTCCTTTCGGGTGTTTATAAACGCATCCGGGGTTCGTGAGGCCCCTTCAACTCGCGCACCGGCCTTAGACTATTATACGGTCCGTCTCTGCGAAGCCAACATCGGGGGTATTTTGCATGCGCTCTTAAGCTCCGCTCTAACCCCGTGAGGGGAAAGAGTTTCGCCCGGCGGTACGCTCCCGTCCACCACCGCCCCCTGTGCCGGGGGGATGGGTTCAGGGAGATCCCACCGAGGCCGGCGAGCACCGGCCAACGCCCTGGGGGTGAGTAAGCCCCTTTGACTCGCGCACGCACAATCAAGCCTTCAACGATCAATGGTTTTTTGGGTTTAACTACCCGGCGGGCGGCTCCGGCGCCACTCTTCCCCCCGCGAACGGGAGGGGCGGACCGGGGTACCTATGCACCTAAGGCGGTCCTCGCATAACCCCGAGTTCCGAAGCCGGCTCGCTACGTCCACCCACCCGGAGGGGGGAGAGACTCACGTCGGCCGACGACGAAAGGTACGAGGCTTCTGCGGTCCATACCTTGAAGGTACCCGCCGGGGGGGAGGTTCGGCCTCTCGAGTCCGACTCGACAACCGGCACGGACGGCGGGCGCCGACCGCGGCCAGGTCACCGTTATTGATCCTTCCGCAGGTTCCCCTACGAAAACCTTGTTACGACTTTTACTCCCTCTAGATGTCCGGGTTCGATCGACTTCCCATCGCCCGGAGGCGACCCCCGTTCGAGGGCCGCCCCGGGGACGGTCCGAGGACCTCACCGAGGCATCCGATCGGTAGTAGCGACGGGCGGTGTGTACAAAGGGCAGGGACTTAATCGACGCGGGCTGGTGACCCGCGCCTACTTGGAATTCCTCGTTCGAGGGGAATAGTTGCAATCCCCTGTCCCCAGCGGGGAATGGCGTTCATAGGATTGCCCGCACCTCTCGGCGTAGGGTAACTTACATGTTGAACCAGCCATTGTAGCTCACGTGCGACCCCGGACTTCTAAGGGCATCACAGACCTGTTATTGCTCCATTTCTCAAGTGGCTTCTGTGCCACAAATCGCTCTAAGAAGTTTAGCCACCGACCGCTGATTCCCACCGGGCGAACCCCAACCTTCAGGCCCGCGGTAAGCGGGAGGGCACCGGGGAGGGGAGAGGGAAGGCGAAGGCGAAGGACGGACAACCCACACCCGGAGAGCGGAACGAGGTGCGGACGGCATCGGGGAGGGAACCGAACGCGAAGGGGAGAGGCCGGAGCCACCCACTCGACGCAGAACTGAACCCCCGTCAACCGCATCACCTCCCCGAACCGATCCGGGGTAGAACCGGACCCCCGCCGAAACCCCCAACACCCCCACCCCGATGGGGACCCCCCGCGAACGGGGACCTTCGGGGATAGAGTCCGACCCAGGAGAGGGGCCGTGTAACTACTTAAAGGATGGGATCTCGTTCGTTACCGGAATTGACCAGACGAATCGCTCCACGAACTACCAACGGCCATGCACCACCACCCACAGAATCGAGAAAGAGCCGTCAATCTGTCAATCCTTACCGTGTCCGGGCCGGGTTAGGTTCCCCGCGTTGAGTCAAATTAAGCCGCAAGCTCCACTCCTGGTGGTGCCCTTCCGTCAATTCCTTTAAGTTTCAGCTTTGCAACCGTACTCCCCCCAGAGCCCAAAGACTCGTGGTTTCCCGGACGCTGCCCGGCGGGTCATAGTCGTTAACCCAACGCCGCCGGATCGCGGGTCGGCATAGTTTACGGTCGGAACTACGACGGTACCTGATCGTCTTCGATCCTCCGACTTTCGTTCTTGATTAATGAAAACATTCTTGGCAAATGCCTTCGCTTTTGTCCGTCCCGCACCGGTCTACGAATTTCACCTCTCTCGGTGCGGTACGAATGCCCCCGGCCGTCCCTCTTAATCATGACCTTTGGTCCGTCAAACCCACGAAATAGGACCAAGAGAGCGGTCGGATACCCCCCCGGCTCGGGGAACCGTGCGGCGGCCAGAAAACGGCCCCGCCCGGCCGCCTCGCCGAAGAGCTCCGACTCGCCCCCCATGGGAAGGCCTTATTCCATTATTCCTAGCTCAGTCCATTCAAGGCACGCTTCGGCCTGCTTTGAGCACTCTGTTTTGTTCAAAGTAAACGCACCGGACCCTTCCGCCCCCCACGTATTCAACCGCGGCGGACGACCCAGCTAAGGGCCTCTCCGCGGAGGAAGGGAGCAGAGGACACCGGATGAGTAGGGACAAGGTCCCGCGACCTCCACCCAGAGACCCGCGGGGGGTCCCCAACCCCCCCGGAGAGGGGCAGCTTCCCACCGCGAAGTCCGGACGGGCAGAGGCCCGGCAGCCGGGACCCGTCCCCGGATCCAACTACGAGCTTTTTAACTGCAGCAACGTTAACATACGCTATTGGAGCTGGAATTACCGCGGCTGCTGGCACCAGACTTGCCCTCCAATGGGTCCTCACCCACGGACGTAGATTGAGTTCATTTCGGTCCCGAAACCTTCAAACGGGGCCTCGCACCGATATTTTTCGTCACTACCTCCCCGTGTCGGGAATGGGTAATTTGCGCGCCTGCTGCCTTCCTTGGATGTGGTAGCCGTTTCTCAGGCTCCCTCTCCGGAATCGAACCCAGATTCCCCGTTACCCGTGGTCACCACACGTAGTCCCGTAGACTACCGTCGAAAGTTGATAGGGCAGACACTCGAATGAGACGTCGCCGCCCCGAAGGGCTCTGCGATCGGCCAAAGGTTATCTAGAGTCACCAAAGCGGACCCGACCGGAGTCGGGAGGGGGTTTTTTGGTTCTGATAAATGCACGTATCCGTGGGGGGCGCCGAGGGGGGAAGGTGAACCAGTCACCGACCACCTCGAAACGGCACCCCCACTTCCAACGCTTCGTTTGCATGTATTAGCTCTGGAATTACCACAGTTATACCAAGTAACGTGTGGAGCGATCAAAGGAACCATAACTGATTTAATGAGCCATTCGCAGTTTCACTGTACCAACGCCCGTGTGTACTTAGACTTGCATGGCTTAATCTTTGAGACAAGCATATGATACTGGCAGGATCAACCAGGCCGATCCCTCTGGTACTCAAACCCGGCTTGGGGAAAGAGAGAGAGTCGGTGGTGCGTGGAACTCGACCCCCCGAAGGAGGAAGAGACGCGCACCGCGGAAAGGCTTTTCGAACGAGACCCCCCGGAGGTGGGTCTGCAATCGGGGGTTTGACTACTTGGAAAATGTACGATTCAAGGCCCGGACGGTGCAGGCTAGGGGCCGGTTCCTTCCCTCAATAGGATCCCGACCCTAAGGCACCACCGACTCGGACCTTTTAACGGACCCAAACTGCGGTGGAAATTAGACCGACGGATAGGCTAAGTCTCCCTCGGAACGATTCTGGGACAAGCGGACCCCCTGTTACGGGGGGTCCACGAGCCATGGAGGCTGGAGCACGTGGCGGGGAGGATCGTTCTAAAAGCCGGTATTATTTCGGATTAGAAGCCTGCCCCTGGTGCTCCGGGTATGCCGCATTTCGAACGGGCGTAAAGGACGTCCGTTTAAGGGAAGAGAATGGAAGAGAATTTCCTGGCCCCCTCAAAGCGCGAGGAGGTCGGCATAGGTTTTACGGTACGCCCCCCCCGGAGCCGTCTGATGTTCAGAAGACGAAGGGTTTTGCCCCCAATCTCGTAAGGTCGAGGGCTCACCACCGAACTTCCAGCCGCGGTCCTTGGTAGGACCGATACGCGGACAAGCCGCAAAATCCTGGCCCCCTCGCAGTGCGAGGAGGTCGGCAAAGGTTTTACGATTCGCCCCCCCGGAGCCTACGGTTAGTTTTCTCGATTTAAGAAGACGAAGGGGGTCGGGCCCGGGAACCGTAAACCGAGCGCCTCTTCCCCTGCGAACTTCCAGCCGCGGTCCGTTTAAAAAGACCGATCCGTGACACCTCTAATGCGCTCTTTGCCTCCGGCCGTTTCCAGCGCGGGGGCCCGGTGGTGCGCTCCCAAGTCCCCGCGGAGGGGAAAATCTGGGAGATCCCACATTAGACCAAGCGGAACGCCGGTCTTCGCCTCGGGGGTTTGTATGCCCCTTTCGACTCGCGCACGGGCAAGAGTTAGGTTAGGAACGGGGACAACTGCCGGCGGGCGGCCCGTCGCACCCACCCCGCAAGTGGGCAGGTGGTCGGTGGCCTGTGGACCCGCCGCTCGGATTCGTTTATAGTAGGAACCATAACGGGGTACAACCCTCATACGCTCGACCCCCTCACGCCCAGAGAAGTGTTCACCTCCCTGGGCATATATCGAACGAATCATCGGGATTGAAGGGGAGGCCACCCAAACCATCCCCTTAGCCCAGAGGGGTGCCAGTCCTCGGGCTTCGGTATTCGCATCACCGGGGTCTATGGAGGTCTCGACTTAGGTTTTGAAAACCTCCAGAGGGGGGGCCGGATTAACCACCACCCTAGCCCAGAGGGGTGCCAGTCCTCGGGCTTCGGTATTCGCATCACCGGGGTCTATGGAGGTCTCGACTTAGGTTTTGAAAACCTCCAGAGGTGGGGCCGGATTAACCACCACCCTAGCCCAGAGGGGTGCCAGTCCTCGGGCATGTCACTTCGCATCACCGGGGTTCTATGGAGGTCTCGACTTAGGTTTTAAAAACCTCCAGAGGGTGGGGGCATATCTTATCCCCACCCTAGCCCAGAGGGGTGCCAGTCCTCGGGCATGTCATTTCGCATCACCGGGGTCTACGGAGGTCTCGACTTAGGTTTTGAAAACCTCCAGAGGGTGGGGGCATATCTTATCCCCACCCTAGCCCAGAGGGGTGCCAGTCCTCGGGCTTCGGTATTCGCATCACCGGGGTCTACGGAGGTCTCGACTTAGGTTTTGAAAACCTCCAGAGGGTGGGGCCTGACTTACCACCAACCCTTAGCCCAGAGGTGTGCCACTCCTCGGGCATGGAATTCGCATCAACGGGGTCTACGGATGTCTCGACTTAGGTTTTGAACACATCCAGGGAAGCAGAGCGGACATTCCCATTATTTCAAGCCCATCGGGAAGCCACTCCTTTGGGCATAGCGTTTCGCATCGCTGTTACCCAAACTTACGTCTGATTTAATGCCTCCCTAATATCCCGACGGCACCAGGCTGAGAAACCATATGCCCACAGGATTTGAGGCGTTGGAACCTCGTTCGCATAGCCGACAACGATGAACCTCCCTCGGACTCGCTACGAGGCTTGAGGAGGGTCCTGATTTTCTTAAAATCTCAGGTGAGGGACTTAGAAAATTTTCACTTTAAAACCACAGACCTCCAGAGGAGAGACCGGGCTTATCACAACCTTAGCCCAGAGGGCGTCACTCCTCGGGCATGTCACTTCGCATCACCGGGGGTCCATGGATGTCTCGACTTAGGTTTTGAACACATCCAGAAGGGGGGGCCGGATTAACCACCACCCTTAGCCCAGAGGGGTGCCAGTCCTCGGGCTTTAAATTCGCTTCGCCGGGGTCTATGGAAGTCATTTTTTAGACCTCCAGAGGGGAGGCAACCCAAACCATCCCCTTAGCCCAGAGGTGTGCCACTCCTCGGGCTTGTGTATTCGCATCACCGGGGTCCATGGAAGTCATTTTAGACATCCAGAGGGGAGGCCACCCTAACCATCCCCTTAGCCCAGAGGGGTGCCAGTCCTCGGGCTTTAAATTCGCTTCGCCGGGGTCTATGGAAGTCATTTTTAGACCTCCAGAGGGGAGGCAACCCAAACCATCCCCTTAGCCCAGAGGTGTGCCAATCCTCGGGCTTGTGTATTCGCATCACCGGGGTCCATGGAAGTCATTTTAGACATCCAGAGGGGAGGCCACCCTAACCATCCCCTTAGCCCAGAGGGGTGCCAGTCCTCGGGCTTTAAATTCGCTTCGCCGGGGTCTATGGAAGTCATTTTTAGACCTCCAGAGGGGAGGCAACCCAAACCATCCCCTTAGCCCAGAGGTGTGCCACTCCTCGGGCTTGTGTATTCGCATCACCGGGGTCCATGGAAGTCATTTTAGACATCCAGAGAGTGGGGCCGGTCTTACCACCACCCTTAAGCCCAGAGGGCGTCACTCCTCGGGCATGAAATTCGGATTACCGGGGTCTATGGATGTCTCAACTTAGGTTTTGAACACATCCAGAGGGGAGGCCACCCAAACCATCCCCTTAGCCCGGAGGTGTGCACCTCCTCGGGCTTCAAATTCGAATCACCGGGGTCCATGGAAGTCATTTTAGACATCCAGAGAGTGGGGCCGGTCTTACCACCACTCTTAGCCCAGAGGGCGCCACTCCTCGGGCATGAAATTCGCATCACCGGGGTCCATGGAAGTCAGTTTAGACCTCCAGAGAGTGGGGCCGGTCTTACCACCACTCTTAAGCCCAGAGGGCGTCACTCCTCGGGCATGAAATTCGGATTACCGGGGTCTATGGATGTCTCAACTTAGGTTTTGAACACATCCAGAGGGGAGGCCACCCAAACCATCCCCTTAGCCCGGAGGTGTGCACCTCCTCGGGCTTGAAATTCGAATCACCGGGGTCCATGGAAGTCAGTTTAGACCTCCAGAGAGTGGGGCCGGTCTTACCACCACCCTTAAGCCCAGAGGGCGTCACTCCTCGGGCATGGAATTCGCATCAACGGGGTCTACGGATGTCTCGACTTAGGTTTTGAACACATCCAGGGAAGCAGAGCGGACATTCCCATTATTTCAAGCCCATCGGGAAGCCACTCCTTTGGGCATAGCGTTTCGCATCGCTGTTACCCAAACTTACGTCTGATTTAATGCCTCCCTAATATCCCGACGGCACCAGGCTGAGAAACCATATGCCCACAGGATTAGAGGCGTCTGAACCCCTTTCGCATAGCCGACAACGATGAACCTCCCTCGGACTCGCTACGAGGCTTGAGGAGGGTCCTGATTCTCTTAAAATCTCAGGTGAGGGACTTAGAAAATATTCACTTTAAAACCACAGACCTCCAGAGGAGAGACCGGGCTTATCACAACCTTAGCCCAGAAGGCACCACTCTTCGGGCATGTCACTTCGCATCACCGGGGTCCATGGAAGTCTCGACTTAGGTTTTGAACGCATCCAGAGGGTGGGAGCCGGACTTACCACCACCCTTAGCCCAGAGGGCGTCACTCCTCGGGCATAAAATTCGGATAACCGGGGTCCATGGAAGTCAATTTTGACCTCCAGAGAGGGGGGGGGCCTGGCTTACCACCACCCTAAGCCCAGAGGGCGTCACTCCTCGGGCATGAAATACGCTACACCGGGGTCCATGGAAGTCAGTTTAGACCTCCAGAGAGGGGGGGCCGGGCTTACCACCACCCTTAGCCCGGAGGGCACCACTCCTCGGGCTTGAAATTCGCATCACCGGGGTCCATGGAAGTCTCGACTTAGGTTTTGGAAACCTCCAGAGGGGGGGCTGCACTTACCACCACCCTAAGCCCAGAGGGCGTCACTCCTCGGGCATGAAATACGCTATACCGGGGTCCATGGAAGTCCTTTTAGACCTCCAGAGAGGGGGGGGCCGGGCTTACCACCACCCTTAGCCCAGAGGGCACCACTCCTCGGGCTTGAAATTCGCATCACCGGGGTCCATGGAAGTCTCGACTTAGGTTTTGGAAACCTCCAGAGGGGGGGCTGCACTTACCACCACCCTTAGCCCAGAGGTTCATCACTCCTCGGGCATGAAATTCGGATAACCGGGGTCCATGGAAGTCAGTTTAGACCTCCAGAGAGTGGGGCCGGGCTTACCACCACCCTAAGCCCAGAGGGCGTCACTCCTCGGGCATGAAATTCAGATAACCGGGGTCCATGGAAGTCAGTTTAGACCTCCAGAGAGTGGGGCCGGGCTTACCACCACCCTAAGCCCAGAGGGCGTCACTCCTCGGGCATGAAATTCGGATAACCGGGGTCCATGGAAGTCTCGACTTAGGTTTTGGAGACCTCCAGAGGGGGGGCCGGGCATACCACCACCCTTAGCCCAGAGGGCGTCACTCCTCGGGCATGAAATACGCTATACCGGGGTCCATGGAAGTCAGTTTTGACCTCCAGAGAGGGGGGGCCTGGCTTACCACCACCCTAGCCGAGAGGGCGTCACTCCTCGGGCATGAAATTCGCTTCACCGGGGTCCATGGAAGTCATTTTAGACCTCCAGAGAGGGGGGGCTGCACTTACCACCACCCTAGCCGAGAGGGCGTCACTCCTCGGGCATGAAATTCGGATCACCGGGGTCCATGGAAGTCAGTTTAGACCTCCAGAGAGTGGGGCCGGGCTTACCACCACCCTAAGCCCAGAGGGCGTCACTCCTCGGGCATGAAATTCGGATAACCGGGGTCCATGGAAGTCTCGACTTAGGTTTTGGAGACCTCCAGAGGGGGGGCCGGGCATACCACCACCCTTAGCCCAGAGGGCGTCACTCCTCGGGCATGAAATACGCTTAACCGGGGTCCATGGAAGTCAATCTAGACCTCCAGAGAGGGGGGGCCGGGCTTACCACCACCCTTAGCCCAGAGGGCATCACTCCTCGGGCATGAAATTCGCATCACCGGGGTCCATGGAAGTCAGTTTAGACCTCCAGAGGGGGGGCTGAGCATACCACCACCCTTAGCCCAGAGGTGTGCTCCTCATCGGGCATGAAATACGCTTCACCGGGGTCCATGGAAGTCATTCGAGACCTCCAGAGGGGGGGCCGGGCATACCACCACCCTTAGCCCAGAGGTGAGTCACTCCTCGGGCATCAAATTCGCATCACCGGGGTCCATGGAAGTCAGTTTAGACCTCCAGAGGGGGGGCTGAGCATACCACCACCCTTAGCCCAGAGGTGTGCTCCTCATCGGGCATGAAATACGCTTCACCGGGGTCCATGGAAGTCATTCGAGACCTCCAGAGGGGGGGCCGGGCATACCACCACCCTTAGCCCAGAGGTGAGTCACTCCTCGGGCATCAAATTCGCATCACCGGGGTCCATGGAAGTCAGTTTAGACCTCCAGAGGGGGGGCTGAGCATACCACCACCCTTAGCCCAGAGGTGTGCTCCTCATCGGGCATGAAATACGCTTCACCGGGGTCCATGGAAGTCATTCGAGACCTCCAGAGGGGGGGCCGGGCATACCACCACCCTTAGCCCAGAGGTGAGTCACTCCTCGGGCATCAAATTCGCATCACCGGGGTCCATGGAAGTCAGTTTAGACCTCCAGAGGGGGGGCTGAGCATACCACCACCCTTAGCCCAGAGGTGTGCTCCTCATCGGGCATGAAATACGCTTCACCGGGGTCCATGGAAGTCATTCGAGACCTCCAGAGGGGGGGCCGGGCATACCACCACCCTTAGCCCAGAGGTGAGTCACTCCTCGGGCATCAAATTCGCATCACCGGGGTCCATGGAAGTCAGTTTAGACCTCCAGAGGGGGGGCTGAGCATACCACCACCCTTAGCCCAGAGGTGTGCTCCTCATCGGGCATGAAATACGCTTCACCGGGGTCCATGGAAGTCATTCGAGACCTCCAGAGGGGGGGCTGGGCATACCACCACCCTTAGCCCAGAGGTGAGTCACTCCTCGGGCATCAAATTCGCATCACCGGGGTCCATGGAAGTCAGTTTAAACATCCAGAGGGGGGGGGCCGAGCATACCACCACCCTTAGCCCAGAGGTGTGCTCCTCATCGGGCATCAAATTCGCATCACCGGGGTCCATGGAAGTCATTCGAGACCTCCAGAGGGGGGGCCGAGTATACCACCACCCTTAGCCCAGAGGTGAGTCACTCCTCGGGCATCAAATTCGCATCACCGGGGTCCATGGAAGTCAGTTTAGACCTCCAGAGGGGGGGCCGAGCATACCACCACCCTTAGCCCAGAGGTGAGTCACTCCTCGGGCATCAAATTCGCATCACCGGGGTCCATGGAAGTCAGTTTAAACATCCAGAGGGGGGGGCCGAGCATACCACCACCCTTAGCCCAGAGGTGTGCTCCTCATCGGGCATCAAATTCGCATCACCGGGGTCCATGGAAGTCAGTTTAGACCTCCAGAAAGGGGGGCCGAACCTACCACCAACCTTAGCCCAGAGGGCGTCACTCCTCGGGCTTCAAACTCCCATCGCCGGGGTCCCATGGAAGTCTCGACTTAGGTTTTGAACCGTTCCGGGGTCACCTCCAGTGAGATAACGCGGAAATCTCACTATATTCATGCCCACAGGCGAACCAGAGCCTTGGGCTTGTCATAGTTACATACGGTGTACCCAAACTTTCGTCTTTTCTAAAGGAACCCTAATGTCCTGACGGCACCGCACTGGAAACCCCCATGCCCTCTGAATTTTTACCTCTCCGAGGTGCTCCGTTTTGGGCTTGCTACCTAGGGCGAAGAGGGTCAGAAATTTTTCTAAGTCCTACTTTAAAACGTCCCACTGGGAGAACACTAGGGTTAGCACTTTGCCAAAAAATCACGGCTGAATGCAATTTTCACGCCTCGCACCCTTTGTTCGTTTAGATTTAACAAAAAAATCAACCGACCCCCCTTTTTAACAACGCTTTGCCGAATTTAGCTCACTTTTCCCGGCCTGGAATATCTCACGCTTGCCCCCCACGGTACTTACCTCCGGGGAAGACACCCCCGTCGCTGCCAACGCCCATGCCCGGCCCAGGCTCACCCGACTCGGCCTCGCTCGCTCCATCGCCCGCTCCAAACCTCCGGGGAGAAGACCCCCATCGCCGCCAACGCCCATGCCCGGCCCAGGCTCACCCGACTCGGCCTCGCTCGCTACATCGCCCCGCTCCAAACCTCCGGGGCTGGACCTCCACCAACCCAGCGCACCTCTCGAACCTATCCGGCCCACACTTAAGCACTCCTCCTCGGACTAAACCATCCAGCCCGCGCCGCTGGAACGAGCGCCCACTGGAAGACCTGAGCCTCAAACCCGCGCGCTTTACGGTTCTCTATCTCCCCGGGCTCGGAGCACTTTTCTCGGCCATGGGACCTCCAGGGGGGGCCCTTCATGGCTCCGTCAATATTCCTTTAAGTCTCACTCCGCCCACTGGAAGACCCGAGCCCCAAACCCGCGCGCTTTACGGTTCTCTATCTCCCCGGGCTCGGGGCACTTTTCTCGGCCATGGGACCTCCAGGGGAGGCCCTTCCTGGCTCCGTCATCATTCCTCTAAGTCTCATTCCGCCCACTGCGATACCCGAGGTCTTTAACCGCGGCGTTCACGGTTCTCTATCACCCCGGGCTCGGAGCACTTTTCTCGGCCATGGGACCTCCAGGGGAGGCCCCTCATGGCTCCGTCATCATTCCTCTAAGTCTCATTCCGCCCACTGCGATACCCGAGGTCTTTAACCGCGGCGTTCACGGTTCTCTATCACCCCGGGCTCGGAGCACTTTTCTCGGCCATGGGACCTCCAGGGGAGGCCCCTCATGGCTCCGTCATCATTCCTCTAAGTCTCATTCCGCCCACTGCGATACCCGAGGTCTTTAACCGCGGCGTTCACGGTTCTCTATCACCCCGGGCTCGGAGCACTTTTCTCGGCCATGGGACCTCCAGGGGAGGCCCCTCATGGCTCCGTCATCATTCCTCTAAGTCTCATTCCGCCCACTGCGATACCCGAGGTCTTAGACCGCGGCGTTCACGGTTCTCTATCACCCCGGGCTCGGAGCACTTTTCTCGGCCATGGGACCTCCAGGGGAGGCCCCTCATGGCTCCGTCAATATTCCTCTAAGTCTCATTCCGCCCACTGCGATACCCGGGCTCAGAGCATGTACTTCGGCCATGGGACCACAAGAGGGCGCCCTTCTTCAGAAACTGCTGACATCCAGGACCATTCAAGGGAGCGACCTGCCTCCCTATGCCCGCCACCGGCTCCCTCTAACCGGTGTACTGGCTCTCGGGGCCCGCGCCCCAGAGAACCAGAGTTTCGGAAATTGCACTAAGTCCAGACATCCAGGACCATTCAAGGGAGCGACCTGCCTCCCTATGCCCGCCACCGGCTCCCTCTAACC
The DNA here is from genome assembly GCF_029633855.1 of Hoplias malabaricus. NCBI lineage: Eukaryota > Metazoa > Chordata > Actinopteri > Characiformes > Erythrinidae > Hoplias > Hoplias malabaricus. The sequence goes on from NW_027101324.1 coordinate 3,358,814, forward strand.
GGTGTACTGGCTCTCGGGGCCCGCGCCCCAGAGAACCAGAGTTTCGGAAATTGCACTAAGTCCAGACATCCAGGACCATTCAAGGGAGCGACCTGCCTCCCTATGCCCGCCACCGGCTCCTTCTAACCGGTGTACTGGCTCTCGGGGCCCGCGCCCCAGAGAACCAGAGTTTCGGAAATTGCACTAAGTCCAGACATCCAGGACCATTCAAGGGAGCGACCTGCCTCCCTATGCCCGCCACCGGCTCCTTCTAACCGGTGTACGGACTCTCGGGGCCCGCGCCCCAGAGAACCAGAGTTTCGGAAATTGCACTAAGTCCGATTTTCGCCCACTACGAGACCTAAAACCGTCATCCAGGATTTCACAGGGGAGTACCCACCTCCCCTATGCCCGCCACCGGCTCCCTCTAACCGGTGTACGGAGTCTCCGGGGCCCGCGCCCCAGAGAACCAGACCTGGACCGGGGGTTTGCTTTCGCCTTCCCCCCCCGACAAATGTTTGAGTGGACGGGATGACTTTCAATGGATCGCGGTATATGCACCCGCTCTGCCACTTATGACACCCGCACTCAGAATCAGGTCGTTTACGAGTCATTTCGCACCCCGGATCAAGGAACATGCGCTTAGGGACGGAAGGGCGGACCGAGGCGTTCGTTAGCCCCGGCCCTGGTTCCAGTCTCGTGCGGCTCTGGTCACCGGCGGCGGAGCGGAGTTTCCCCCGCCGCGCGCCGCGGCTATCCCGGACCAACCGTATCGAACCTCGGGCACGGACGTATCGCTCCTTCTAGGCGGGATTCCGACTTAGAGGCGTTCAGTCGTAAGCCCTCGGATGGTAGCCTTGCACCATTGGCTCCACAGCCAAGCGCGAATACCAAGTATCCGAACCCGCGGTTCCTCTCGTACTGAGCGGGGTTTCTATCGGAGCAACGCCACATCAGTAGGGTAAAACTAACCTGTCTCACGACGGTCTAAACCCAGCTCACGTTCCCTGTTAGTGGGTGAACAATCCAACGCTTTGCGAATTCTGCTTCGCAATGATAGGAAGAGCCGACATCGAAGGATCAAACAGCGGCGTCGCTATGAACGCTTGGCCGCCACAAGCCAGTTATCCCTGTGGTAACTTTTCTGACACCTCCCGCTTAAAACCCGTAAAGCAGACGGAAGGATCGTTAGGCCCCGCTTTCGCGGTCCGTATTCATACTGAAAATCAGGATCAAGCGGGCTTTTGCCCTTATGCTCTACGGGAGGTTTCCGTCCGTCCCTGAGCCCGCCTTAGGACACCTGCGTTACTCTTTGACAGGTGTACCGCCCCAGTCAAACTCCCCACCTGTCACTGTCCCCGGAGGAACTCGCCCCAGGGAGAGGAAGGGCCAGCCCCGCGCGAGCTTGCCTCCGACCCCCCACCCGAGGGGAAGGAGGACTCAGCGCCGAGCGACCCCTCCACCCGGGGCTTAGCACCTTTGAACAAGGAACCCCCAGCAAGGCAAAGGTTCCCACCGACACCCTCACCGGGTTAGTGAGGTAACGTGTAAGAGTAGTGGTATTTCACGGACGGCCCGCTCCGGTGCTGGCGAGCGGCGGGCCTCCCACTTATTCTACACCCCTTAAGTCGCCTCACAGTGACAGACTAGAGTCAAGCTCAACAGGGTCTTCTTTCCCCGCTGATTCCGCCAAGCCCGTTCCCTTGGCTGTGGTTTCGCTAGATAGTAGGTAGGGACAGTGGGAATCTCGTTCATCCATTCATGCAGGTCACCAATTAAATGACGAGGCATTTCGCTACCTTAAGAGAGTCATAGTTACTCCCGCCGTTAACCCGCGCTTCGATGAATTTCTTCACTTTGACATTCAGAGCACTGGGCAGAATTCACATCGTGTCAACACCCGGTCCAAGAGCCTTCACGATGCTGTGTTTTAATTAAACAGTCGGATTCCCCTTGTCCGCAGCAGTTCTAATTCGGCTGTTAGGTGCCGGCCGAGAGACCCGGCCCCGGAGGTCTCCCCCCGAGGCGAGACTCATAAGCCCGAGAGATCCACGGAGCCTAGGCTCGGCGCGCGAGGCTCCAGGGACACCGCCCCGACCCACCGAAGCCCCACCACCGGCGGTGGCCCGCTACGAGTCCACACACGCACGAGAGACCGCAACCCCCCCACGCGGACCTACGTTCCATTGCGTCCCTCCGCGTCCCATCGGGGGAGAGCGAAGGGCCGGACGCTCGAGCTTAGCCGGGGGCGGCCCACCCGGCGACGGGCGTCGGGAGCCCGGCCCGGCTTAGGTAGGGAGAGGGAGGCCGAAGGCGGTCATCCGACGGAGGTTAGTCCCGAAGGACGCTCCCCCGCCGGCATCCCACCGACGACCGGCTCCCCTACCGTCGACCTGACCGAGGCCCCCTAAGCGCCACCGCCGAGGGGGGGACACGCACCGGGGCTTAAGGTCTCGCTCGCCGCGACCCACTCTCATCGACCCCGACAGACAGACGGAGCCTTGTTCACGGGGGTTTGGATATACTGGGGGGACAATCTCTCGCCGTGCGCTTCCTCGCGCGCAGGACCCAGTGGGGGGGGGCCCGAAGGTGGACCGGGAACAGCTCCCCGTCGCACGGGCAGCACCGGGCTTTCGGACCCCGCATCAGCAGACACGGGCCCGACCGAGCTCAGCCATTAGAGCCAATCCTTATCCCGAAGTTACGGATCCGTCTTGCCGACTTCCCTTACCTACATTGTTCCAACACGCCAGAGGCTGTTCACCTTGGAGACCTGATGCGGATATGGGTACGGCCTGGGGGGAAATTCACTATACCTCCCCCGGATTTTCAAGGGCCGATGGGAAACGTCCCGGCCGTCGCATAGCGCATGCGACGCCTTTCAGAGCGTTGAGCCCCTATCTCGGGGTCGAACCCATTCCAGGGCGCTCCAGCTCTTTAGCAAGGAGAGAGAATCCTCCCCGGGGTCCCCACCGGCGTCTCCGGGTTCGTTTGCGTTACCGCCACGGGAGCGCCTCTCGGCGGCTCGATCTCCACCAATCCCAGGTACGGGGATATTGGCCCGATCCCCTTTCGGTCAGCGCGAGGCAGACGAGACCATCGCCCCAGCATTTTCCGAACGGCGCTCGCCTATCCCTTAGGACCGACTAACCCACGGCCAAGCGCTGTCGGCGTGGAACCCTTCTCCACTTCGGCCTTCAAAGTTCTCATCTGAATATTTGCTACTACCACCAAGATCTGCACCCGCGGCGGCTCGACCCAGGCTCGCGCCAAAGGCTTCTGCGCCACCGCGGCGCCCCTCCTACTCGTCGCGGCATACGGTCCCATGAGTCTCGGTTCTCTCTCTCATTCTCGCTGGCTTTTGGGGGGGGTGGGAGACAAGTACCGCCAGCGACGGCCGGGTATGGGCCCGACGCTCCAGCGCCATCCATTTTCAGGGCCAGTTGATTCGGCAGGTGAGTTGTTACACACTCCTTAGCGGATGCCGACTTCCATGGCCACCGCCCCGCTGTCTATATCAACCGACACCTTTCTTGGGGTCTGATGAGCGTCTGCGTCGGGCGCCTTAACCCGCGCGTTCGGTTCATCCCGCAGCACCAGTTCTGCTTACCAAAAGTGGCCCACTCGGCACCGTCAATTCCATGCCCGGCTCCAAGCCTGCGAGCCGGGCCTCTTACCCATTTAAAGTTTGAGAGTAGGGCGAGGCCCGTTTCGGCCCCGCGGCCTCCAGTCATTTCTTTACCGGATAAAACTTGAAGTTTCGGCGCCGGCTATCCTGAGGGAAACTTCGGAGGGAACCAGCTACTAGATGGTTCGATTAGTCTTTCGCCCCTATACCCAGGTCGGACGACCGATTTGCACGTCAGGACCGCTGCGGGCCTCCACTCAGGGTTTCCCCTGGCTTCGCCCTGCCCAGGCATAGTTCACCATCTTTCGGGTACCACCGCGTATGCTCTGGCTCCGCTCTCCGCACGTGGGAAGAGCAGGCCGGTGGTGCGCCGCCCGCCCCCTCGGAGGGTTAGGACGGATCCCACCTCAGCCGACGCGCGCCGGCCTTCACCTTCGTTGCGCCTCCGGGGGTTCTGGTCCCTTCGACTCGCATACGCGTTAGACTCCTTGGTCCGTGTTTCAAGACGGGTCGTTCGGGGTCCGAACTTAGCCGCTGACCTTAGGCGTTCGGGTGCTGTGGGCCTGGATCGCCCCCCGCATCGCCGTAGCGGGCCTAGCCCGGGGCTGAGGACAGCCCAGCCGGCCCGCTTCGACCGAACGATCGGGGGGGGCCCCCATCCCCATCCCGGAGGAGGGGAGAACGCGGAAAGGACATTGCTCCACGGCCCCGGCGTTATCGGCGAAGTCGGAGCGAGGGGCTGTAGCGGAACGCCCGTGTCCGGGGGCCGCGTGGGGCTCCCTTCTCCGGACGGACCTACCTTCACCCTCGGGCCCTTCCAAGCCTAACCGGAGCCGGTCGCGACTCACCACCACGCGGGGAAAGTACACCGGGCGGGGCCGGACCTCCGTACGCCCGACAGGCCCGAAGTCCAGAGGCGAAGCGCAGAGCCGAAGCGGGGAGCGGTGGAGTCGGCACCCCACCCCTCTCGCCCGGATACGCTCGCACCCCCGACCGCGGAACCCGACGAGCGCGGGGCCGTCCGCCCGGCTGAATCCCCCGGGGCAGTCTTCTCGGTCCCCGTACGTTTACCTCTCAACGGTTTCACGCTCTGTTGAACTCTCTCTTCAAAGTCCTGTTTCAACTTTCCCTCACGGTACTCGGTTCGCTATCGGTCTCGTGCCGGTATTTAGCCTTAGATGGAGTTTACCACCCGCTTTGGGCTGCATTCCCAAGCAACCCGACTCCGAGAAGCCCGACCTACCCGGGCGGGAACGCGGGACTCGCTACCGGGCTTTCACCGTCTATGGGAAGAAGCCACGTTCGCGAGGACTTGGTCCCGCGTCCGCACCGAGACGGATCTTACGGACTTCCGTACGCTACATTTCCCGGCCAACCCCGGTCAGGGGAAAGTGGGATTCAGCGCTGGGCTCTTCCCTGTTCGCTCGCCGCTACTAAGGGAATCCTTGTTAGTTTCTTTTCCTCCGCTTACTGATATGCTTAAGTTCAGCTGGTCGTCTCGTCTGATCTGAGGCCGCACACAGAGGTTTCTTATGCGGGGGCGAGGGCGGAGGCGGAGGGCCGAAGGCTAGGGGCGAGGGGCGAGAGCCCGGCACGAGACCGAACTCCGCGACACCTTCCCCCCCACCCCGGCCGCTCGCCCGCCCGCTCACTCGCCCGCTCGCTGGGTTTAATCGGCACTCGCCACCCCCGCGTCCGACTGCGCGGAGCCCCGCTCGGGACTCGGGGAGAGACCGTAACGGACGTGGACCCGGACCTACTCGGCTCTCCCTCCGTTCCCTGTACGGAGCTCTCTCGCAACACGGGCCGCGTGGACTGGCTCGGAACCGAGTCTTCGTTTGGGAAGACGAAGGGCCGTTTTCAGGCCCTGCGAGCTTCCAGCCGCGGTCTCTCTCTCTCAGCGGGGGCGCGGAGACCGATCGATGGGTAAAGCGACCCTCAGACAGGCGTGGCCGCGGGATGGACCCCCGCGGCCGCAATATGCGTTCGAAATTTCGATGATCTGTGTCCTGCAATTCACATTAGTTAACGCAGATGGCTGCGTTCTTCATCGAAGCACGAGCCGAGTGATCCACCGCTAAGAGTCGTATTCGGGTTTGTGCCCGGCCCGTTACAGGCCGGGCGAAGGAAGCCATTCGAACAAGAGACAATTTTTGCCAATATATTTCAAGCCGGGTGCCTTCCACCCCCGTGCAGGGGGGGAAAGGTCATTGAACCTGGGCGTCACCACCGGACCGAGGAGTTACGGCCCGGGGGACGATCGCCCGAGTAGGTGCCCGAGACTTACGTGGTTTAGGAGACCGGGGTCTAGGCACCCGCCGTTCCCGGCGAGGCCCAGGGGTTTGGTTCGCTGCGTTACGGGTCCCGGTCTAAGGCATTCAGGCGTGCGCTCAAAGCCAAGCTCTCCACCCCGGAGGGTATGAGCGAGGCCCGGTGGTACGCTCCCAAGTCCCCGCTTAGGGGAAGGCGCTGGGTAGATCCCACCTAGTCAGGACCGGCGGGCACCGGCCGTCTCCTTTCGGGTGTTTATAAACGCATCCGGGGTTCGTGAGGCCCCTTCAACTCGCGCACCGGCCTTAGACTATTATACGGTCCGTCTCTGCGAAGCCAACATCGGGGGTATTTTGCATGCGCTCTTAAGCTCCGCTCTAACCCCGTGAGGGGAAAGAGTTTCGCCCGGCGGTACGCTCCCGTCCACCACCGCCCCCTGTGCCGGGGGGATGGGTTCAGGGAGATCCCACCGAGGCCGGCGAGCACCGGCCAACGCCCTGGGGGTGAGTAAGCCCCTTTGACTCGCGCACGCACAATCAAGCCTTCAACGATCAATGGTTTTTTGGGTTTAACTACCCGGCGGGCGGCTCCGGCGCCACTCTTCCCCCCGCGAACGGGAGGGGCGGACCGGGGTACCTATGCACCTAAGGCGGTCCTCGCATAACCCCGAGTTCCGAAGCCGGCTCGCTACGTCCACCCACCCGGAGGGGGGAGAGACTCACGTCGGCCGACGACGAAAGGTACGAGGCTTCTGCGGTCCATACCTTGAAGGTACCCGCCGGGGGGGAGGTTCGGCCTCTCGAGTCCGACTCGACAACCGGCACGGACGGCGGGCGCCGACCGCGGCCAGGTCACCGTTATTGATCCTTCCGCAGGTTCCCCTACGAAAACCTTGTTACGACTTTTACTCCCTCTAGATGTCCGGGTTCGATCGACTTCCCATCGCCCGGAGGCGACCCCCGTTCGAGGGCCGCCCCGGGGACGGTCCGAGGACCTCACCGAGGCATCCGATCGGTAGTAGCGACGGGCGGTGTGTACAAAGGGCAGGGACTTAATCGACGCGGGCTGGTGACCCGTGCCTACTTGGAATTCCTCGTTCGAGGGGAATAGTTGCAATCCCCTGTCCCCAGCGGGGAATGGCGTTCATAGGATTGCCCGCACCTCTCGGCGTAGGGTAACTTACATGTTGAACCAGCCATTGTAGCTCACGTGCGACCCCGGACTTCTAAGGGCATCACAGACCTGTTATTGCTCCATTTCTCAAGTGGCTTCTGTGCCACAAATCGCTCTAAGAAGTTTAGCCACCGACCGCTGATTCCCACCGGGCGAACCCCAACCTTCAGGCCCGCGGTAAGCGGGAGGGCACCGGGGAGGGGAGAGGGAAGGCGAAGGCGAAGGCGAAGGACGGACAACCCACACCCGGAGAGCGGAACGAGGTGCGGACGGCATCGGGGAGGGAACCGAACGCGAAGGGGAGAGGCCGGAGCCACCCACTCGACGCAGAACTGAACCCCCGTCAACCGCATCACCTCCCCGAACCGATCCGGGGTAGAACCGGACCCCCGCCGAAACCCCCAACACCCCCACCCCGATGGGGACCCCCCGCGAACGGGGACCTTCGGGGATAGAGTCCGACCCAGGAGAGGGGCCGTGTAACTACTTAAAGGATGGGATCTCGTTCGTTACCGGAATTGACCAGACGAATCGCTCCACGAACTACCAACGGCCATGCACCACCACCCACAGAATCGAGAAAGAGCCGTCAATCTGTCAATCCTTACCGTGTCCGGGCCGGGTTAGGTTCCCCGCGTTGAGTCAAATTAAGCCGCAAGCTCCACTCCTGGTGGTGCCCTTCCGTCAATTCCTTTAAGTTTCAGCTTTGCAACCGTACTCCCCCCAGAGCCCAAAGACTCGTGGTTTCCCGGACGCTGCCCGGCGGGTCATAGTCGTTAACCCAACGCCGCCGGATCGCGGGTCGGCATAGTTTACGGTCGGAACTACGACGGTACCTGATCGTCTTCGATCCTCCGACTTTCGTTCTTGATTAATGAAAACATTCTTGGCAAATGCCTTCGCTTTTGTCCGTCCCGCACCGGTCTACGAATTTCACCTCTCTCGGTGCGGTACGAATGCCCCCGGCCGTCCCTCTTAATCATGACCTTTGGTCCGTCAAACCCACGAAATAGGACCAAGAGAGCGGTCGGATACCCCCCCGGCTCGGGGAACCGTGCGGCGGCCAGAAAACGGCCCCGCCCGGCCGCCTCGCCGAAGAGCTCCGACTCGCCCCCCATGGGAAGGCCTTATTCCATTATTCCTAGCTCAGTCCATTCAAGGCACGCTTCGGCCTGCTTTGAGCACTCTGTTTTGTTCAAAGTAAACGCACCGGACCCTTCCGCCCCCCACGTATTCAACCGCGGCGGACGACCCAGCTAAGGGCCTCTCCGCGGAGGAAGGGAGCAGAGGACACCGGATGAGTAGGGACAAGGTCCCGCGACCTCCACCCAGAGACCCGCGGGGGGTCCCCAACCCCCCCGGAGAGGGGCAGCTTCCCACCGCGAAGTCCGGACGGGCAGAGGCCCGGCAGCCGGGACCCGTCCCCGGATCCAACTACGAGCTTTTTAACTGCAGCAACGTTAACATACGCTATTGGAGCTGGAATTACCGCGGCTGCTGGCACCAGACTTGCCCTCCAATGGGTCCTCACCCACGGACGTAGATTGAGTTCATTTCGGTCCCGAAACCTTCAAACGGGGCCTCGCACCGATATTTTTCGTCACTACCTCCCCGTGTCGGGAATGGGTAATTTGCGCGCCTGCTGCCTTCCTTGGATGTGGTAGCCGTTTCTCAGGCTCCCTCTCCGGAATCGAACCCAGATTCCCCGTTACCCGTGGTCACCACACGTAGTCCCGTAGACTACCGTCGAAAGTTGATAGGGCAGACACTCGAATGAGACGTCGCCGCCCCGAAGGGCTCTGCGATCGGCCAAAGGTTATCTAGAGTCACCAAAGCGGACCCGACCGGAGTCGGGAGGGGGTTTTTTGGTTCTGATAAATGCACGTATCCGTGGGGGGCGCCGAGGGGGGAAGGTGAACCAGTCACCGACCACCTCGAAACGGCACCCCCACTTCCAACGCTTCGTTTGCATGTATTAGCTCTGGAATTACCACAGTTATACCAAGTAACGTGTGGAGCGATCAAAGGAACCATAACTGATTTAATGAGCCATTCGCAGTTTCACTGTACCAACGCCCGTGTGTACTTAGACTTGCATGGCTTAATCTTTGAGACAAGCATATGATACTGGCAGGATCAACCAGGCCGATCCCTCTGGTACTCAAACCCGGCTTGGGGAAAGAGAGAGAGTCGGTGGTGCGTGGAACTCGACCCCCCGAAGGAGGAAGAGACGCGCACCGCGGAAAGGCTTTTCGAACGAGACCCCCCGGAGGTGGGTCTGCAATCGGGGGTTTGACTACTTGGAAAATGTACGATTCAAGGCCCGGACGGTGCAGGCTAGGGGCCGGTTCCTTCCCTCAATAGGATCCCGACCCTAAGGCACCACCGACTCGGACCTTTTAACGGACCCAAACTGCGGTGGAAATTAGACCGACGGATAGGCTAAGTCTCCCTCGGAACGATTCTGGGACAAGCGGACCCCCTGTTACGGGGGGTCCACGAGCCATGGAGGCTGGAGCACGTGGCGGGGAGGATCGTTCTAAAAGCCGGTATTATTTCGGATTAGAAGCCTGCCCCTGGTGCTCCGGGTATGCCGCATTTCGAACGGGCGTAAAGGACGTCCGTTTAAGGGAAGAGAATGGAAGAGAATTTCCTGGCCCCCTCAAAGCGCGAGGAGGTCGGCATAGGTTTTACGGTACGCCCCCCCCGGAGCCGTCTGATGTTCAGAAGACGAAGGGTTTTGCCCCCAATCTCGTAAGGTCGAGGGCTCACCACCGAACTTCCAGCCGCGGTCCTTGGTAGGACCGATACGCGGACAAGCCGCAAAATCCTGGCCCCCTCGCAGTGCGAGGAGGTCGGCAAAGGTTTTACGATTCGCCCCCCCGGAGCCTACGGTTAGTTTTCTCGATTTAAGAAGACGAAGGGGGTCGGGCCCGGGAACCGTAAACCGAGCGCCTCTTCCCCTGCGAACTTCCAGCCGCGGTCCGTTTAAAAAGACCGATCCGTGACACCTCTAATGCGCTCTTTGCCTCCGGCCGTTTCCAGCGCGGGGGCCCGGTGGTGCGCTCCCAAGTCCCCGCGGAGGGGAAAATCTGGGAGATCCCACATTAGACCAAGCGGAACGCCGGTCTTCGCCTCGGGGGTTTGTATGCCCCTTTCGACTCGCGCACGGGCAAGAGTTAGGTTAGGAACGGGGACAACTGCCGGCGGGCGGCCCGTCGCACCCACCCCGCAAGTGGGCAGGTGGTCGGTGGCCTGTGGACCCGCCGCTCGGATTCGTTTATAGTAGGAACCATAACGGGGTACAACCCTCATACGCTCGACCCCCTCACGCCCAGAGAAGTGTTCACCTCCCTGGGCATATATCGAACGAATCATCGGGATTGAAGGGGAGGCCACCCAAACCATCCCCTTAGCCCAGAGGGGTGCCAGTCCTCGGGCTTCGGTATTCGCATCACCGGGGTCTATGGAGGTCTCGACTTAGGTTTTGAAAACCTCCAGAGGGGGGGCCGGATTAACCACCACCCTAGCCCAGAGGGGTGCCAGTCCTCGGGCTTCGGTATTCGCATCACCGGGGTCTATGGAGGTCTCGACTTAGGTTTTGAAAACCTCCAGAGGTGGGGCCGGATTAACCACCACCCTAGCCCAGAGGGGTGCCAGTCCTCGGGCATGTCACTTCGCATCACCGGGGTTCTATGGAGGTCTCGACTTAGGTTTTAAAAACCTCCAGAGGGTGGGGGCATATCTTATCCCCACCCTAGCCCAGAGGGGTGCCAGTCCTCGGGCATGTCATTTCGCATCACCGGGGTCTACGGAGGTCTCGACTTAGGTTTTGAAAACCTCCAGAGGGTGGGGGCATATCTTATCCCCACCCTAGCCCAGAGGGGTGCCAGTCCTCGGGCTTCGGTATTCGCATCACCGGGGTCTACGGAGGTCTCGACTTAGGTTTTGAAAACCTCCAGAGGGTGGGGCCTGACTTACCACCAACCCTTAGCCCAGAGGTGTGCCACTCCTCGGGCATGGAATTCGCATCAACGGGGTCTACGGATGTCTCGACTTAGGTTTTGAACACATCCAGGGAAGCAGAGCGGACATTCCCATTATTTCAAGCCCATCGGGAAGCCACTCCTTTGGGCATAGCGTTTCGCATCGCTGTTACCCAAACTTACGTCTGATTTAATGCCTCCCTAATATCCCGACGGCACCAGGCTGAGAAACCATATGCCCACAGGATTTGAGGCGTTGGAACCTCGTTCGCATAGCCGACAACGATGAACCTCCCTCGGACTCGCTACGAGGCTTGAGGAGGGTCCTGATTTTCTTAAAATCTCAGGTGAGGGACTTAGAAAATTTTCACTTTAAAACCACAGACCTCCAGAGGAGAGACCGGGCTTATCACAACCTTAGCCCAGAGGGCGTCACTCCTCGGGCATGTCACTTCGCATCACCGGGGGTCCATGGATGTCTCGACTTAGGTTTTGAACACATCCAGAAGGGGGGGCCGGATTAACCACCACCCTTAGCCCAGAGGGGTGCCAGTCCTCGGGCTTTAAATTCGCTTCGCCGGGGTCTATGGAAGTCATTTTTTAGACCTCCAGAGGGGAGGCAACCCAAACCATCCCCTTAGCCCAGAGGTGTGCCACTCCTCGGGCTTGTGTATTCGCATCACCGGGGTCCATGGAAGTCATTTTAGACATCCAGAGGGGAGGCCACCCTAACCATCCCCTTAGCCCAGAGGGGTGCCAGTCCTCGGGCTTTAAATTCGCTTCGCCGGGGTCTATGGAAGTCATTTTTAGACCTCCAGAGGGGAGGCAACCCAAACCATCCCCTTAGCCCAGAGGTGTGCCAATCCTCGGGCTTGTGTATTCGCATCACCGGGGTCCATGGAAGTCATTTTAGACATCCAGAGGGGAGGCCACCCTAACCATCCCCTTAGCCCAGAGGGGTGCCAGTCCTCGGGCTTTAAATTCGCTTCGCCGGGGTCTATGGAAGTCATTTTTAGACCTCCAGAGGGGAGGCAACCCAAACCATCCCCTTAGCCCAGAGGTGTGCCACTCCTCGGGCTTGTGTATTCGCATCACCGGGGTCCATGGAAGTCATTTTAGACATCCAGAGAGTGGGGCCGGTCTTACCACCACCCTTAAGCCCAGAGGGCGTCACTCCTCGGGCATGAAATTCGGATTACCGGGGTCTATGGATGTCTCAACTTAGGTTTTGAACACATCCAGAGGGGAGGCCACCCAAACCATCCCCTTAGCCCGGAGGTGTGCACCTCCTCGGGCTTCAAATTCGAATCACCGGGGTCCATGGAAGTCATTTTAGACATCCAGAGAGTGGGGCCGGTCTTACCACCACTCTTAGCCCAGAGGGCGCCACTCCTCGGGCATGAAATTCGCATCACCGGGGTCCATGGAAGTCAGTTTAGACCTCCAGAGAGTGGGGCCGGTCTTACCACCACTCTTAAGCCCAGAGGGCGTCACTCCTCGGGCATGAAATTCGGATTACCGGGGTCTATGGATGTCTCAACTTAGGTTTTGAACACATCCAGAGGGGAGGCCACCCAAACCATCCCCTTAGCCCGGAGGTGTGCACCTCCTCGGGCTTGAAATTCGAATCACCGGGGTCCATGGAAGTCAGTTTAGACCTCCAGAGAGTGGGGCCGGTCTTACCACCACCCTTAAGCCCAGAGGGCGTCACTCCTCGGGCATGGAATTCGCATCAACGGGGTCTACGGATGTCTCGACTTAGGTTTTGAACACATCCAGGGAAGCAGAGCGGACATTCCCATTATTTCAAGCCCATCGGGAAGCCACTCCTTTGGGCATAGCGTTTCGCATCGCTGTTACCCAAACTTACGTCTGATTTAATGCCTCCCTAATATCCCGACGGCACCAGGCTGAGAAACCATATGCCCACAGGATTAGAGGCGTCTGAACCCCTTTCGCATAGCCGACAACGATGAACCTCCCTCGGACTCGCTACGAGGCTTGAGGAGGGTCCTGATTCTCTTAAAATCTCAGGTGAGGGACTTAGAAAATATTCACTTTAAAACCACAGACCTCCAGAGGAGAGACCGGGCTTATCACAACCTTAGCCCAGAAGGCACCACTCTTCGGGCATGTCACTTCGCATCACCGGGGTCCATGGAAGTCTCGACTTAGGTTTTGAACGCATCCAGAGGGTGGGAGCCGGACTTACCACCACCCTTAGCCCAGAGGGCGTCACTCCTCGGGCATAAAATTCGGATAACCGGGGTCCATGGAAGTCAATTTTGACCTCCAGAGAGGGGGGGGGCCTGGCTTACCACCACCCTAAGCCCAGAGGGCGTCACTCCTCGGGCATGAAATACGCTACACCGGGGTCCATGGAAGTCAGTTTAGACCTCCAGAGAGGGGGGGCCGGGCTTACCACCACCCTTAGCCCGGAGGGCACCACTCCTCGGGCTTGAAATTCGCATCACCGGGGTCCATGGAAGTCTCGACTTAGGTTTTGGAAACCTCCAGAGGGGGGGCTGCACTTACCACCACCCTAAGCCCAGAGGGCGTCACTCCTCGGGCATGAAATACGCTATACCGGGGTCCATGGAAGTCCTTTTAGACCTCCAGAGAGGGGGGGGCCGGGCTTACCACCACCCTTAGCCCAGAGGGCACCACTCCTCGGGCTTGAAATTCGCATCACCGGGGTCCATGGAAGTCTCGACTTAGGTTTTGGAAACCTCCAGAGGGGGGGCTGCACTTACCACCACCCTTAGCCCAGAGGTTCATCACTCCTCGGGCATGAAATTCGGATAACCGGGGTCCATGGAAGTCAGTTTAGACCTCCAGAGAGTGGGGCCGGGCTTACCACCACCCTAAGCCCAGAGGGCGTCACTCCTCGGGCATGAAATTCAGATAACCGGGGTCCATGGAAGTCAGTTTAGACCTCCAGAGAGTGGGGCCGGGCTTACCACCACCCTAAGCCCAGAGGGCGTCACTCCTCGGGCATGAAATTCGGATAACCGGGGTCCATGGAAGTCTCGACTTAGGTTTTGGAGACCTCCAGAGGGGGGGCCGGGCATACCACCACCCTTAGCCCAGAGGGCGTCACTCCTCGGGCATGAAATACGCTATACCGGGGTCCATGGAAGTCAGTTTTGACCTCCAGAGAGGGGGGGCCTGGCTTACCACCACCCTAGCCGAGAGGGCGTCACTCCTCGGGCATGAAATTCGCTTCACCGGGGTCCATGGAAGTCATTTTAGACCTCCAGAGAGGGGGGGCTGCACTTACCACCACCCTAGCCGAGAGGGCGTCACTCCTCGGGCATGAAATTCGGATCACCGGGGTCCATGGAAGTCAGTTTAGACCTCCAGAGAGTGGGGCCGGGCTTACCACCACCCTAAGCCCAGAGGGCGTCACTCCTCGGGCATGAAATTCGGATAACCGGGGTCCATGGAAGTCTCGACTTAGGTTTTGGAGACCTCCAGAGGGGGGGCCGGGCATACCACCACCCTTAGCCCAGAGGGCGTCACTCCTCGGGCATGAAATACGCTTAACCGGGGTCCATGGAAGTCAATCTAGACCTCCAGAGAGGGGGGGCCGGGCTTACCACCACCCTTAGCCCAGAGGGCATCACTCCTCGGGCATGAAATTCGCATCACCGGGGTCCATGGAAGTCAGTTTAGACCTCCAGAGGGGGGGCTGAGCATACCACCACCCTTAGCCCAGAGGTGTGCTCCTCATCGGGCATGAAATACGCTTCACCGGGGTCCATGGAAGTCATTCGAGACCTCCAGAGGGGGGGCCGGGCATACCACCACCCTTAGCCCAGAGGTGAGTCACTCCTCGGGCATCAAATTCGCATCACCGGGGTCCATGGAAGTCAGTTTAGACCTCCAGAGGGGGGGCTGAGCATACCACCACCCTTAGCCCAGAGGTGTGCTCCTCATCGGGCATGAAATACGCTTCACCGGGGTCCATGGAAGTCATTCGAGACCTCCAGAGGGGGGGCCGGGCATACCACCACCCTTAGCCCAGAGGTGAGTCACTCCTCGGGCATCAAATTCGCATCACCGGGGTCCATGGAAGTCAGTTTAGACCTCCAGAGGGGGGGCTGAGCATACCACCACCCTTAGCCCAGAGGTGTGCTCCTCATCGGGCATGAAATACGCTTCACCGGGGTCCATGGAAGTCATTCGAGACCTCCAGAGGGGGGGCCGGGCATACCACCACCCTTAGCCCAGAGGTGAGTCACTCCTCGGGCATCAAATTCGCATCACCGGGGTCCATGGAAGTCAGTTTAGACCTCCAGAGGGGGGGCTGAGCATACCACCACCCTTAGCCCAGAGGTGTGCTCCTCATCGGGCATGAAATACGCTTCACCGGGGTCCATGGAAGTCATTCGAGACCTCCAGAGGGGGGGCCGGGCATACCACCACCCTTAGCCCAGAGGTGAGTCACTCCTCGGGCATCAAATTCGCATCACCGGGGTCCATGGAAGTCAGTTTAGACCTCCAGAGGGGGGGCTGAGCATACCACCACCCTTAGCCCAGAGGTGTGCTCCTCATCGGGCATGAAATACGCTTCACCGGGGTCCATGGAAGTCATTCGAGACCTCCAGAGGGGGGGCTGGGCATACCACCACCCTTAGCCCAGAGGTGAGTCACTCCTCGGGCATCAAATTCGCATCACCGGGGTCCATGGAAGTCAGTTTAAACATCCAGAGGGGGGGGGCCGAGCATACCACCACCCTTAGCCCAGAGGTGTGCTCCTCATCGGGCATCAAATTCGCATCACCGGGGTCCATGGAAGTCATTCGAGACCTCCAGAGGGGGGGCCGAGTATACCACCACCCTTAGCCCAGAGGTGAGTCACTCCTCGGGCATCAAATTCGCATCACCGGGGTCCATGGAAGTCAGTTTAGACCTCCAGAGGGGGGGCCGAGCATACCACCACCCTTAGCCCAGAGGTGAGTCACTCCTCGGGCATCAAATTCGCATCACCGGGGTCCATGGAAGTCAGTTTAAACATCCAGAGGGGGGGGCCGAGCATACCACCACCCTTAGCCCAGAGGTGTGCTCCTCATCGGGCATCAAATTCGCATCACCGGGGTCCATGGAAGTCAGTTTAGACCTCCAGAAAGGGGGGCCGAACCTACCACCAACCTTAGCCCAGAGGGCGTCACTCCTCGGGCTTCAAACTCCCATCGCCGGGGTCCCATGGAAGTCTCGACTTAGGTTTTGAACCGTTCCGGGGTCACCTCCAGTGAGATAACGCGGAAATCTCACTATATTCATGCCCACAGGCGAACCAGAGCCTTGGGCTTGTCATAGTTACATACGGTGTACCCAAACTTTCGTCTTTTCTAAAGGAACCCTAATGTCCTGACGGCACCGCACTGGAAACCCCCATGCCCTCTGAATTTTTACCTCTCCGAGGTGCTCCGTTTTGGGCTTGCTACCTAGGGCGAAGAGGGTCAGAAATTTTTCTAAGTCCTACTTTAAAACGTCCCACTGGGAGAACACTAGGGTTAGCACTTTGCCAAAAAATCACGGCTGAATGCAATTTTCACGCCTCGCACCCTTTGTTCGTTTAGATTTAACAAAAAAATCAACCGACCCCCCTTTTTAACAACGCTTTGCCGAATTTAGCTCACTTTTCCCGGCCTGGAATATCTCACGCTTGCCCCCCACGGTACTTACCTCCGGGGAAGACACCCCCGTCGCTGCCAACGCCCATGCCCGGCCCAGGCTCACCCGACTCGGCCTCGCTCGCTCCATCGCCCGCTCCAAACCTCCGGGGAGAAGACCCCCATCGCCGCCAACGCCCATGCCCGGCCCAGGCTCACCCGACTCGGCCTCGCTCGCTACATCGCCCCGCTCCAAACCTCCGGGGCTGGACCTCCACCAACCCAGCGCACCTCTCGAACCTATCCGGCCCACACTTAAGCACTCCTCCTCGGACTAAACCATCCAGCCCGCGCCGCTGGAACGAGCGCCCACTGGAAGACCCGAGCCCCAAACCCGCGCGCTTTACGGTTCTCTATCTCCCCGGGCTCGGAGCACTTTTCTCGGCCATGGGACCTCCAGGGGGGGCCCTTCATGGCTCCGTCAATATTCCTTTAAGTCTCACTCCGCCCACTGGAAGACCCGAGCCCCAAACCCGCGCGCTTTACGGTTCTCTATCTCCCCGGGCTCGGGGCACTTTTCTCGGCCATGGGACCTCCAGGGGGGGCCCTTCATGGCTCCGTCAATATTCCTTTAAGTCTCACTCCGCCCACTGGAAGACCCGAGCCCCAAACCCGCGCGCTTTACGGTTCTCTATCTCCCCGGGCTCGGAGCACTTTTCTCGGCCATGGGACCTCCAGGGGGGGCCCTTCATGGCTCCGTCAATATTCCTTTAAGTCTCACTCCGCCCACTGGAAGACCCGAGCCCCAAACCCGCGCGCTTTACGGTTCTCTATCTCCCCGGGCTCGGGGCACTTTTCTCGGCCATGGGACCTCCAGGGGGGGCCCCTCATGGCTCCGTCATCATTCCTCTAAGTCTCATTCCGCCCACTGCGATACCCGAGGTCTTTAACCGCGGCGTTCACGGTTCTCTATCACCCCGGGCTCGGAGCACTTTTCTCGGCCATGGGACCTCCAGGGGAGGCCCCTCATGGCTCCGTCATCATTCCTCTAAGTCTCATTCCGCCCACTGCGATACCCGAGGTCTTAGACCGCGGCGTTCACGGTTCTCTATCACCCCGGGCTCGGAGCACTTTTCTCGG
>NW_027101324.1:3379108-3394108 GCF_029633855.1 Hoplias malabaricus
GCTCGGCGCGCGAGGCTCCAGGGACACCGCCCCGACCCACCGAAGCCCCACCACCGGCGGTGGCCCGCTACGAGTCCACACACGCACGAGAGACCGCAACCCCCCCACGCGGACCTACGTTCCATTGCGTCCCTCCGCGTCCCATCGGGGGAGAGCGAAGGGCCGGACGCTCGAGCTTAGCCGGGGGCGGCCCACCCGGCGACGGGCGTCGGGAGCCCGGCCCGGCTTAGGTAGGGAGAGGGAGGCCGAAGGCGGTCATCCGACGGAGGTTAGTCCCGAAGGACGCTCCCCCGCCGGCATCCCACCGACGACCGGCTCCCCTACCGTCGACCTGACCGAGGCCCCCTAAGCGCCACCGCCGAGGGGGGGACACGCACCGGGGCTTAAGGTCTCGCTCGCCGCGACCCACTCTCATCGACCCCGACAGACAGACGGAGCCTTGTTCACGGGGGTTTGGATATACTGGGGGGACAATCTCTCGCCGTGCGCTTCCTCGCGCGCAGGACCCAGTGGGGGGGGGCCCGAAGGTGGACCGGGAACAGCTCCCCGTCGCACGGGCAGCACCGGGCTTTCGGACCCCGCATCAGCAGACACGGGCCCGACCGAGCTCAGCCATTAGAGCCAATCCTTATCCCGAAGTTACGGATCCGTCTTGCCGACTTCCCTTACCTACATTGTTCCAACACGCCAGAGGCTGTTCACCTTGGAGACCTGATGCGGATATGGGTACGGCCTGGGGGGAAATTCACTATACCTCCCCCGGATTTTCAAGGGCCGATGGGAAACGTCCCGGCCGTCGCATAGCGCATGCGACGCCTTTCAGAGCGTTGAGCCCCTATCTCGGGGTCGAACCCATTCCAGGGCGCTCCAGCTCTTTAGCAAGGAGAGAGAATCCTCCCCGGGGTCCCCACCGGCGTCTCCGGGTTCGTTTGCGTTACCGCCACGGGAGCGCCTCTCGGCGGCTCGATCTCCACCAATCCCAGGTACGGGGATATTGGCCCGATCCCCTTTCGGTCAGCGCGAGGCAGACGAGACCATCGCCCCAGCATTTTCCGAACGGCGCTCGCCTATCCCTTAGGACCGACTAACCCACGGCCAAGCGCTGTCGGCGTGGAACCCTTCTCCACTTCGGCCTTCAAAGTTCTCATCTGAATATTTGCTACTACCACCAAGATCTGCACCCGCGGCGGCTCGACCCAGGCTCGCGCCAAAGGCTTCTGCGCCACCGCGGCGCCCCTCCTACTCGTCGCGGCATACGGTCCCATGAGTCTCGGTTCTCTCTCTCATTCTCGCTGGCTTTTGGGGGGGGTGGGAGACAAGTACCGCCAGCGACGGCCGGGTATGGGCCCGACGCTCCAGCGCCATCCATTTTCAGGGCCAGTTGATTCGGCAGGTGAGTTGTTACACACTCCTTAGCGGATGCCGACTTCCATGGCCACCGCCCCGCTGTCTATATCAACCGACACCTTTCTTGGGGTCTGATGAGCGTCTGCGTCGGGCGCCTTAACCCGCGCGTTCGGTTCATCCCGCAGCACCAGTTCTGCTTACCAAAAGTGGCCCACTCGGCACCGTCAATTCCATGCCCGGCTCCAAGCCTGCGAGCCGGGCCTCTTACCCATTTAAAGTTTGAGAGTAGGGCGAGGCCCGTTTCGGCCCCGCGGCCTCCAGTCATTTCTTTACCGGATAAAACTTGAAGTTTCGGCGCCGGCTATCCTGAGGGAAACTTCGGAGGGAACCAGCTACTAGATGGTTCGATTAGTCTTTCGCCCCTATACCCAGGTCGGACGACCGATTTGCACGTCAGGACCGCTGCGGGCCTCCACTCAGGGTTTCCCCTGGCTTCGCCCTGCCCAGGCATAGTTCACCATCTTTCGGGTACCACCGCGTATGCTCTGGCTCCGCTCTCCGCACGTGGGAAGAGCAGGCCGGTGGTGCGCCGCCCGCCCCCTCGGAGGGTTAGGACGGATCCCACCTCAGCCGACGCGCGCCGGCCTTCACCTTCGTTGCGCCTCCGGGGGTTCTGGTCCCTTCGACTCGCATACGCGTTAGACTCCTTGGTCCGTGTTTCAAGACGGGTCGTTCGGGGTCCGAACTTAGCCGCTGACCTTAGGCGTTCGGGTGCTGTGGGCCTGGATCGCCCCCCGCATCGCCGTAGCGGGCCTAGCCCGGGGCTGAGGACAGCCCAGCCGGCCCGCTTCGACCGAACGATCGGGGGGGGCCCCCATCCCCATCCCGGAGGAGGGGAGAACGCGGAAAGGACATTGCTCCACGGCCCCGGCGTTATCGGCGAAGTCGGAGCGAGGGGCTGTAGCGGAACGCCCGTGTCCGGGGGCCGCGTGGGGACTCCCTTCTCCGGACGGACCTACCTTCACCCTCGGGCCCTTCCAAGCCTAACCGGAGCCGGTCGCGACTCACCACCACGCGGGGAAAGTACACCGGGCGGGGCCGGACCTCCGTACGCCCGACAGGCCCGAAGTCCAGAGGCGAAGCGCAGAGCCGAAGCGGGGAGCGGTGGAGTCGGCACCCCACCCCTCTCGCCCGGATACGCTCGCACCCCCGACCGCGGAACCCGACGAGCGCGGGGCCGTCCGCCCGGCTGAATCCCCCGGGGCAGTCTTCTCGGTCCCCGTACGTTTACCTCTCAACGGTTTCACGCTCTGTTGAACTCTCTCTTCAAAGTCCTGTTTCAACTTTCCCTCACGGTACTCGGTTCGCTATCGGTCTCGTGCCGGTATTTAGCCTTAGATGGAGTTTACCACCCGCTTTGGGCTGCATTCCCAAGCAACCCGACTCCGAGAAGCCCGACCTACCCGGGCGGGAACGCGGGACTCGCTACCGGGCTTTCACCGTCTATGGGAAGAAGCCACGTTCGCGAGGACTTGGTCCCGCGTCCGCACCGAGACGGATCTTACGGACTTCCGTACGCTACATTTCCCGGCCAACCCCGGTCAGGGGAAAGTGGGATTCAGCGCTGGGCTCTTCCCTGTTCGCTCGCCGCTACTAAGGGAATCCTTGTTAGTTTCTTTTCCTCCGCTTACTGATATGCTTAAGTTCAGCTGGTCGTCTCGTCTGATCTGAGGCCGCACACAGAGGTTTCTTATGCGGGGGCGAGGGCGGAGGCGGAGGGCCGAAGGCTAGGGGCGAGGGGCGAGAGCCCGGCACGAGACCGAACTCCGCGACACCTTCCCCCCCACCCCGGCCGCTCGCCC
The DNA here is from genome assembly GCF_029633855.1 of Hoplias malabaricus. Taxonomy (NCBI): domain Eukaryota; kingdom Metazoa; phylum Chordata; class Actinopteri; order Characiformes; family Erythrinidae; genus Hoplias; species Hoplias malabaricus. The sequence continues at coordinate 3,382,318 of NW_027101324.1, forward strand.
GCCCGCTCACTCGCCCGCTCGCTGGGTTTAATCGGCACTCGCCACCCCCGCGTCCGACTGCGCGGAGCCCCGCTCGGGACTCGGGGAGAGACCGTAACGGACGTGGACCCGGACCTACTCGGCTCTCCCTCCGTTCCCTGTACGGAGCTCTCTCGCAACACGGGCCGCGTGGACTGGCTCGGAACCGAGTCTTCGTTTGGGAAGACGAAGGGCCGTTTTCAGGCCCTGCGAGCTTCCAGCCGCGGTCTCTCTCTCTCAGCGGGGGCGCGGAGACCGATCGATGGGTAAAGCGACCCTCAGACAGGCGTGGCCGCGGGATGGACCCCCGCGGCCGCAATATGCGTTCGAAATTTCGATGATCTGTGTCCTGCAATTCACATTAGTTAACGCAGATGGCTGCGTTCTTCATCGAAGCACGAGCCGAGTGATCCACCGCTAAGAGTCGTATTCGGGTTTGTGCCCGGCCCGTTACAGGCCGGGCGAAGGAAGCCATTCGAACAAGAGACAATTTTTGCCAATATATTTCAAGCCGGGTGCCTTCCACCCCCGTGCAGGGGGGGAAAGGTCATTGAACCTGGGCGTCACCACCGGACCGAGGAGTTACGGCCCGGGGGACGATCGCCCGAGTAGGTGCCCGAGACTTACGTGGTTTAGGAGACCGGGGTCTAGGCACCCGCCGTTCCCGGCGAGGCCCAGGGGTTTGGTTCGCTGCGTTACGGGTCCCGGTCTAAGGCATTCAGGCGTGCGCTCAAAGCCAAGCTCTCCACCCCGGAGGGTATGAGCGAGGCCCGGTGGTACGCTCCCAAGTCCCCGCTTAGGGGAAGGCGCTGGGTAGATCCCACCTAGTCAGGACCGGCGGGCACCGGCCGTCTCCTTTCGGGTGTTTATAAACGCATCCGGGGTTCGTGAGGCCCCTTCAACTCGCGCACCGGCCTTAGACTATTATACGGTCCGTCTCTGCGAAGCCAACATCGGGGGTATTTTGCATGCGCTCTTAAGCTCCGCTCTAACCCCGTGAGGGGAAAGAGTTTCGCCCGGCGGTACGCTCCCGTCCACCACCGCCCCCTGTGCCGGGGGGATGGGTTCAGGGAGATCCCACCGAGGCCGGCGAGCACCGGCCAACGCCCTGGGGGTGAGTAAGCCCCTTTGACTCGCGCACGCACAATCAAGCCTTCAACGATCAATGGTTTTTTGGGTTTAACTACCCGGCGGGCGGCTCCGGCGCCACTCTTCCCCCCGCGAACGGGAGGGGCGGACCGGGGTACCTATGCACCTAAGGCGGTCCTCGCATAACCCCGAGTTCCGAAGCCGGCTCGCTACGTCCACCCACCCGGAGGGGGGAGAGACTCACGTCGGCCGACGACGAAAGGTACGAGGCTTCTGCGGTCCATACCTTGAAGGTACCCGCCGGGGGGGAGGTTCGGCCTCTCGAGTCCGACTCGACAACCGGCACGGACTGCGGGCGCCGACCGCGGCCAGGTCACCGTTATTGATCCTTCCGCAGGTTCCCCTACGAAAACCTTGTTACGACTTTTACTCCCTCTAGATGTCCGGGTTCGATCGACTTCCCATCGCCCGGAGGCGACCCCCGTTCGAGGGCCGCCCCGGGGACGGTCCGAGGACCTCACCGAGGCATCCGATCGGTAGTAGCGACGGGCGGTGTGTACAAAGGGCAGGGACTTAATCGACGCGGGCTGGTGACCCGCGCCTACTTGGAATTCCTCGTTCGAGGGGAATAGTTGCAATCCCCTGTCCCCAGCGGGGAATGGCGTTCATAGGATTGCCCGCACCTCTCGGCGTAGGGTAACTTACATGTTGAACCAGCCATTGTAGCTCACGTGCGACCCCGGACTTCTAAGGGCATCACAGACCTGTTATTGCTCCATTTCTCAAGTGGCTTCTGTGCCACAAATCGCTCTAAGAAGTTTAGCCACCGACCGCTGATTCCCACCGGGCGAACCCCAACCTTCAGGCCCGCGGTAAGCGGGAGGGCACCGGGGAGGGGAGAGGGAAGGCGAAGGCGAAGGCGAAGGACGGACAACCCACACCCGGAGAGCGGAACGAGGTGCGGACGGCATCGGGGAGGGAACCGAACGCGAAGGGGAGAGGCCGGAGCCACCCACTCGACGCAGAACTGAACCCCCGTCAACCGCATCACCTCCCCGAACCGATCCGGGGTAGAACCGGACCCCCGCCGAAACCCCCAACACCCCCACCCCGATGGGGACCCCCCGCGAACGGGGACCTTCGGGGATAGAGTCCGACCCAGGAGAGGGGCCGTGTAACTACTTAAAGGATGGGATCTCGTTCGTTACCGGAATTGACCAGACGAATCGCTCCACGAACTACCAACGGCCATGCACCACCACCCACAGAATCGAGAAAGAGCCGTCAATCTGTCAATCCTTACCGTGTCCGGGCCGGGTTAGGTTCCCCGCGTTGAGTCAAATTAAGCCGCAAGCTCCACTCCTGGTGGTGCCCTTCCGTCAATTCCTTTAAGTTTCAGCTTTGCAACCGTACTCCCCCCAGAGCCCAAAGACTCGTGGTTTCCCGGACGCTGCCCGGCGGGTCATAGTCGTTAACCCAACGCCGCCGGATCGCGGGTCGGCATAGTTTACGGTCGGAACTACGACGGTACCTGATCGTCTTCGATCCTCCGACTTTCGTTCTTGATTAATGAAAACATTCTTGGCAAATGCCTTCGCTTTTGTCCGTCCCGCACCGGTCTACGAATTTCACCTCTCTCGGTGCGGTACGAATGCCCCCGGCCGTCCCTCTTAATCATGACCTTTGGTCCGTCAAACCCACGAAATAGGACCAAGAGAGCGGTCGGATACCCCCCCGGCTCGGGGAACCGTGCGGCGGCCAGAAAACGGCCCCGCCCGGCCGCCTCGCCGAAGAGCTCCGACTCGCCCCCCATGGGAAGGCCTTATTCCATTATTCCTAGCTCAGTCCATTCAAGGCACGCTTCGGCCTGCTTTGAGCACTCTGTTTTGTTCAAAGTAAACGCACCGGACCCTTCCGCCCCCCACGTATTCAACCGCGGCGGACGACCCAGCTAAGGGCCTCTCCGCGGAGGAAGGGAGCAGAGGACACCGGATGAGTAGGGACAAGGTCCCGCGACCTCCACCCAGAGACCCGCGGGGGGTCCCCAACCCCCCCGGAGAGGGGCAGCTTCCCACCGCGAAGTCCGGACGGGCAGAGGCCCGGCAGCCGGGACCCGTCCCCGGATCCAACTACGAGCTTTTTAACTGCAGCAACGTTAACATACGCTATTGGAGCTGGAATTACCGCGGCTGCTGGCACCAGACTTGCCCTCCAATGGGTCCTCACCCACGGACGTAGATTGAGTTCATTTCGGTCCCGAAACCTTCAAACGGGGCCTCGCACCGATATTTTTCGTCACTACCTCCCCGTGTCGGGAATGGGTAATTTGCGCGCCTGCTGCCTTCCTTGGATGTGGTAGCCGTTTCTCAGGCTCCCTCTCCGGAATCGAACCCAGATTCCCCGTTACCCGTGGTCACCACACGTAGTCCCGTAGACTACCGTCGAAAGTTGATAGGGCAGACACTCGAATGAGACGTCGCCGCCCCGAAGGGCTCTGCGATCGGCCAAAGGTTATCTAGAGTCACCAAAGCGGACCCGACCGGAGTCGGGAGGGGGTTTTTTGGTTCTGATAAATGCACGTATCCGTGGGGGGCGCCGAGGGGGGAAGGTGAACCAGTCACCGACCACCTCGAAACGGCACCCCCACTTCCAACGCTTCGTTTGCATGTATTAGCTCTGGAATTACCACAGTTATACCAAGTAACGTGTGGAGCGATCAAAGGAACCATAACTGATTTAATGAGCCATTCGCAGTTTCACTGTACCAACGCCCGTGTGTACTTAGACTTGCATGGCTTAATCTTTGAGACAAGCATATGATACTGGCAGGATCAACCAGGCCGATCCCTCTGGTACTCAAACCCGGCTTGGGGAAAGAGAGAGAGTCGGTGGTGCGTGGAACTCGACCCCCCGAAGGAGGAAGAGACGCGCACCGCGGAAAGGCTTTTCGAACGAGACCCCCCGGAGGTGGGTCTGCAATCGGGGGTTTGACTACTTGGAAAATGTACGATTCAAGGCCCGGACGGTGCAGGCTAGGGGCCGGTTCCTTCCCTCAATAGGATCCCGACCCTAAGGCACCACCGACTCGGACCTTTTAACGGACCCAAACTGCGGTGGAAATTAGACCGACGGATAGGCTAAGTCTCCCTCGGAACGATTCTGGGACAAGCGGACCCCCTGTTACGGGGGGTCCACGAGCCATGGAGGCTGGAGCACGTGGCGGGGAGGATCGTTCTAAAAGCCGGTATTATTTCGGATTAGAAGCCTGCCCCTGGTGCTCCGGGTATGCCGCATTTCGAACGGGCGTAAAGGACGTCCGTTTAAGGGAAGAGAATGGAAGAGAATTTCCTGGCCCCCTCAAAGCGCGAGGAGGTCGGCATAGGTTTTACGGTACGCCCCCCCCGGAGCCGTCTGATGTTCAGAAGACGAAGGGTTTTGCCCCCAATCTCGTAAGGTCGAGGGCTCACCACCGAACTTCCAGCCGCGGTCCTTGGTAGGACCGATACGCGGACAAGCCGCAAAATCCTGGCCCCCTCGCAGTGCGAGGAGGTCGGCAAAGGTTTTACGATTCGCCCCCCCGGAGCCTACGGTTAGTTTTCTCGATTTAAGAAGACGAAGGGGGTCGGGCCCGGGAACCGTAAACCGAGCGCCTCTTCCCCTGCGAACTTCCAGCCGCGGTCCGTTTAAAAAGACCGATCCGTGACACCTCTAATGCGCTCTTTGCCTCCGGCCGTTTCCAGCGCGGGGGCCCGGTGGTGCGCTCCCAAGTCCCCGCGGAGGGGAAAATCTGGGAGATCCCACATTAGACCAAGCGGAACGCCGGTCTTCGCCTCGGGGGTTTGTATGCCCCTTTCGACTCGCGCACGGGCAAGAGTTAGGTTAGGAACGGGGACAACTGCCGGCGGGCGGCCCGTCGCACCCACCCCGCAAGTGGGCAGGTGGTCGGTGGCCTGTGGACCCGCCGCTCGGATTCGTTTATAGTAGGAACCATAACGGGGTACAACCCTCATACGCTCGACCCCCTCACGCCCAGAGAAGTGTTCACCTCCCTGGGCATATATCGAACGAATCATCGGGATTGAAGGGGAGGCCACCCAAACCATCCCCTTAGCCCAGAGGGGTGCCAGTCCTCGGGCTTCGGTATTCGCATCACCGGGGTCTATGGAGGTCTCGACTTAGGTTTTGAAAACCTCCAGAGGGGGGGCCGGATTAACCACCACCCTAGCCCAGAGGGGTGCCAGTCCTCGGGCTTCGGTATTCGCATCACCGGGGTCTATGGAGGTCTCGACTTAGGTTTTGAAAACCTCCAGAGGTGGGGCCGGATTAACCACCACCCTAGCCCAGAGGGGTGCCAGTCCTCGGGCATGTCACTTCGCATCACCGGGGTTCTATGGAGGTCTCGACTTAGGTTTTAAAAACCTCCAGAGGGTGGGGGCATATCTTATCCCCACCCTAGCCCAGAGGGGTGCCAGTCCTCGGGCATGTCATTTCGCATCACCGGGGTCTACGGAGGTCTCGACTTAGGTTTTGAAAACCTCCAGAGGGTGGGGGCATATCTTATCCCCACCCTAGCCCAGAGGGGTGCCAGTCCTCGGGCTTCGGTATTCGCATCACCGGGGTCTACGGAGGTCTCGACTTAGGTTTTGAAAACCTCCAGAGGGTGGGGCCTGACTTACCACCAACCCTTAGCCCAGAGGTGTGCCACTCCTCGGGCATGGAATTCGCATCAACGGGGTCTACGGATGTCTCGACTTAGGTTTTGAACACATCCAGGGAAGCAGAGCGGACATTCCCATTATTTCAAGCCCATCGGGAAGCCACTCCTTTGGGCATAGCGTTTCGCATCGCTGTTACCCAAACTTACGTCTGATTTAATGCCTCCCTAATATCCCGACGGCACCAGGCTGAGAAACCATATGCCCACAGGATTTGAGGCGTTGGAACCTCGTTCGCATAGCCGACAACGATGAACCTCCCTCGGACTCGCTACGAGGCTTGAGGAGGGTCCTGATTTTCTTAAAATCTCAGGTGAGGGACTTAGAAAATTTTCACTTTAAAACCACAGACCTCCAGAGGAGAGACCGGGCTTATCACAACCTTAGCCCAGAGGGCGTCACTCCTCGGGCATGTCACTTCGCATCACCGGGGGTCCATGGATGTCTCGACTTAGGTTTTGAACACATCCAGAAGGGGGGGCCGGATTAACCACCACCCTTAGCCCAGAGGGGTGCCAGTCCTCGGGCTTTAAATTCGCTTCGCCGGGGTCTATGGAAGTCATTTTTTAGACCTCCAGAGGGGAGGCAACCCAAACCATCCCCTTAGCCCAGAGGTGTGCCACTCCTCGGGCTTGTGTATTCGCATCACCGGGGTCCATGGAAGTCATTTTAGACATCCAGAGGGGAGGCCACCCTAACCATCCCCTTAGCCCAGAGGGGTGCCAGTCCTCGGGCTTTAAATTCGCTTCGCCGGGGTCTATGGAAGTCATTTTTAGACCTCCAGAGGGGAGGCAACCCAAACCATCCCCTTAGCCCAGAGGTGTGCCAATCCTCGGGCTTGTGTATTCGCATCACCGGGGTCCATGGAAGTCATTTTAGACATCCAGAGGGGAGGCCACCCTAACCATCCCCTTAGCCCAGAGGGGTGCCAGTCCTCGGGCTTTAAATTCGCTTCGCCGGGGTCTATGGAAGTCATTTTTAGACCTCCAGAGGGGAGGCAACCCAAACCATCCCCTTAGCCCAGAGGTGTGCCACTCCTCGGGCTTGTGTATTCGCATCACCGGGGTCCATGGAAGTCATTTTAGACATCCAGAGAGTGGGGCCGGTCTTACCACCACCCTTAAGCCCAGAGGGCGTCACTCCTCGGGCATGAAATTCGGATTACCGGGGTCTATGGATGTCTCAACTTAGGTTTTGAACACATCCAGAGGGGAGGCCACCCAAACCATCCCCTTAGCCCGGAGGTGTGCACCTCCTCGGGCTTCAAATTCGAATCACCGGGGTCCATGGAAGTCATTTTAGACATCCAGAGAGTGGGGCCGGTCTTACCACCACTCTTAGCCCAGAGGGCGCCACTCCTCGGGCATGAAATTCGCATCACCGGGGTCCATGGAAGTCAGTTTAGACCTCCAGAGAGTGGGGCCGGTCTTACCACCACTCTTAAGCCCAGAGGGCGTCACTCCTCGGGCATGAAATTCGGATTACCGGGGTCTATGGATGTCTCAACTTAGGTTTTGAACACATCCAGAGGGGAGGCCACCCAAACCATCCCCTTAGCCCGGAGGTGTGCACCTCCTCGGGCTTGAAATTCGAATCACCGGGGTCCATGGAAGTCAGTTTAGACCTCCAGAGAGTGGGGCCGGTCTTACCACCACCCTTAAGCCCAGAGGGCGTCACTCCTCGGGCATGGAATTCGCATCAACGGGGTCTACGGATGTCTCGACTTAGGTTTTGAACACATCCAGGGAAGCAGAGCGGACATTCCCATTATTTCAAGCCCATCGGGAAGCCACTCCTTTGGGCATAGCGTTTCGCATCGCTGTTACCCAAACTTACGTCTGATTTAATGCCTCCCTAATATCCCGACGGCACCAGGCTGAGAAACCATATGCCCACAGGATTAGAGGCGTCTGAACCCCTTTCGCATAGCCGACAACGATGAACCTCCCTCGGACTCGCTACGAGGCTTGAGGAGGGTCCTGATTCTCTTAAAATCTCAGGTGAGGGACTTAGAAAATATTCACTTTAAAACCACAGACCTCCAGAGGAGAGACCGGGCTTATCACAACCTTAGCCCAGAAGGCACCACTCTTCGGGCATGTCACTTCGCATCACCGGGGTCCATGGAAGTCTCGACTTAGGTTTTGAACGCATCCAGAGGGTGGGAGCCGGACTTACCACCACCCTTAGCCCAGAGGGCGTCACTCCTCGGGCATAAAATTCGGATAACCGGGGTCCATGGAAGTCAATTTTGACCTCCAGAGAGGGGGGGGGGCCTGGCTTACCACCACCCTAAGCCCAGAGGGCGTCACTCCTCGGGCATGAAATACGCTACACCGGGGTCCATGGAAGTCAGTTTAGACCTCCAGAGAGGGGGGGCCGGGCTTACCACCACCCTTAGCCCAGAGGGCACCACTCCTCGGGCTTGAAATTCGCATCACCGGGGTCCATGGAAGTCTCGACTTAGGTTTTGGAAACCTCCAGAGGGGGGGCTGCACTTACCACCACCCTAAGCCCAGAGGGCGTCACTCCTCGGGCATGAAATACGCTATACCGGGGTCCATGGAAGTCCTTTTAGACCTCCAGAGAGGGGGGGGCCGGGCTTACCACCACCCTTAGCCCAGAGGGCACCACTCCTCGGGCTTGAAATTCGCATCACCGGGGTCCATGGAAGTCTCGACTTAGGTTTTGGAAACCTCCAGAGGGGGGGCTGCACTTACCACCACCCTTAGCCCAGAGGTTCATCACTCCTCGGGCATGAAATTCGGATAACCGGGGTCCATGGAAGTCAGTTTAGACCTCCAGAGAGTGGGGCCGGGCTTACCACCACCCTAAGCCCAGAGGGCGTCACTCCTCGGGCATGAAATTCAGATAACCGGGGTCCATGGAAGTCAGTTTAGACCTCCAGAGAGTGGGGCCGGGCTTACCACCACCCTAAGCCCAGAGGGCGTCACTCCTCGGGCATGAAATTCGGATAACCGGGGTCCATGGAAGTCTCGACTTAGGTTTTGGAGACCTCCAGAGGGGGGGCCGGGCATACCACCACCCTTAGCCCAGAGGGCGTCACTCCTCGGGCATGAAATACGCTATACCGGGGTCCATGGAAGTCAGTTTTGACCTCCAGAGAGGGGGGGCCTGGCTTACCACCACCCTAGCCGAGAGGGCGTCACTCCTCGGGCATGAAATTCGCTTCACCGGGGTCCATGGAAGTCATTTTAGACCTCCAGAGAGGGGGGGCTGCACTTACCACCACCCTAGCCGAGAGGGCGTCACTCCTCGGGCATGAAATTCGGATCACCGGGGTCCATGGAAGTCAGTTTAGACCTCCAGAGAGTGGGGCCGGGCTTACCACCACCCTAAGCCCAGAGGGCGTCACTCCTCGGGCATGAAATTCGGATAACCGGGGTCCATGGAAGTCTCGACTTAGGTTTTGGAGACCTCCAGAGGGGGGGCCGGGCATACCACCACCCTTAGCCCAGAGGGCGTCACTCCTCGGGCATGAAATACGCTTAACCGGGGTCCATGGAAGTCAATCTAGACCTCCAGAGAGGGGGGGCCGGGCTTACCACCACCCTTAGCCCAGAGGTGTGCTCCTCATCGGGCATGAAATACGCTTCACCGGGGTCCATGGAAGTCATTCGAGACCTCCAGAGGGGGGGCTGGGCATACCACCACCCTTAGCCCAGAGGTGAGTCACTCCTCGGGCATCAAATTCGCATCACCGGGGTCCATGGAAGTCAGTTTAGACTTCCAGAGGGGGGGCCGAGCATACCACCACCCTTAGCCCAGAGGTGTGCTCCTCATCGGGCATCAAATTCGCATCACCGGGGTCCATGGAAGTCATTCGAGACCTCCAGAGGGGGGGGCCGAGCATACCACCACCCTTAGCCCAGAGGTGAGTCACTCCTCGGGCATCAAATTCGCATCACCGGGGTCCATGGAAGTCAGTTTAGACTTCCAGAGGGGGGGCCGAGCATACCACCACCCTTAGCCCAGAGGTGTGCTCCTCATCGGGCATCAAATTCGCATCACCGGGGTCCATGGAAGTCATTCGAGACCTCCAGAGGGGGGGCCGAGCATACCACCACCCTTAGCCCAGAGGTGAGTCACTCCTCGGGCATCAAATTCGCATCACCGGGGTCCATGGAAGTCAGTTTAGACTTCCAGAGGGGGGGCCGAGCATACCACCACCCTTAGCCCAGAGGTGTGCTCCTCATCGGGCATCAAATTCGCATCACCGGGGTCCATGGAAGTCATTCGAGACCTCCAGAGGGGGGGCCGAGTATACCACCACCCTTAGCCCAGAGGTGAGTCACTCCTCGGGCATCAAATTCGCATCACCGGGGTCCATGGAAGTCAGTTTAGACCTCCAGAGGGGGGGCCGAGCATACCACCACCCTTAGCCCAGAGGTGAGTCACTCCTCGGGCATCAAATTCGCATCACCGGGGTCCATGGAAGTCAGTTTAAACATCCAGAGGGGGGGGCCGAGCATACCACCACCCTTAGCCCAGAGGTGTGCTCCTCATCGGGCATCAAATTCGCATCACCGGGGTCCATGGAAGTCATTCGAGACCTCCAGAGGGGGGGCCGAGTATACCACCACCCTTAGCCCAGAGGTGAGTCACTCCTCGGGCATCAAATTCGCATCACCGGGGTCCATGGAAGTCAGTTTAGACCTCCAGAGGGGGGGCCGAGCATACCACCACCCTTAGCCCAGAGGTGAGTCACTCCTCGGGCATCAAATTCGCATCACCGGGGTCCATGGAAGTCAGTTTAAACATCCAGAGGGGGGGGGCCGAGCATACCACCACCCTTAGCCCAGAGGTGTGCTCCTCATCGGGCATCAAATTCGCATCACCGGGGTCCATGGAAGTCAGTTTAGACCTCCAGAAAGGGGGGCCGAACCTACCACCAACCTTAGCCCAGAGGGCGTCACTCCTCGGGCTTCAAACTCCCATCGCCGGGGTCCCATGGAAGTCTCGACTTAGGTTTTGAACCGTTCCGGGGTCACCTCCAGTGAGATAACGCGGAAATCTCACTATATTCATGCCCACAGGCGAACCAGAGCCTTGGGCTTGTCATAGTTACATACGGTGTACCCAAACTTTCGTCTTTTCTAAAGGAACCCTAATGTCCTGACGGCACCGCACTGGAAACCCCCATGCCCTCTGAATTTTTACCTCTCCGAGGTGCTCCGTTTTGGGCTTGCTACCTAGGGCGAAGAGGGTCAGAAATTTTTCTAAGTCCTACTTTAAAACGTCCCACTGGGAGAACACTAGGGTTAGCACTTTGCCAAAAAATCACGGCTGAATGCAATTTTCACGCCTCGCACCCTTTGTTCGTTTAGATTTAACAAAAAAATCAACCGACCCCCCTTTTTAACAACGCTTTGCCGAATTTAGCTCACTTTTCCCGGCCTGGAATATCTCACGCTTGCCCCCCACGGTACTTACCTCCGGGGAAGACACCCCCGTCGCTGCCAACGCCCATGCCCGGCCCAGGCTCACCCGACTCGGCCTCGCTCGCTCCATCGCCCGCTCCAAACCTCCGGGGAGAAGACCCCCATCGCCGCCAACGCCCATGCCCGGCCCAGGCTCACCCGACTCGGCCTCGCTCGCTACATCGCCCCGCTCCAAACCTCCGGGGCTGGACCTCCACCAACCCAGCGCACCTCTCGAACCTATCCGGCCCACACTTAAGCACTCCTCCTCGGACTAAACCATCCAGCCCGCGCCGCTGGAACGAGCGCCCACTGGAAGACCCGAGCCCCAAACCCGCGCGCTTTACGGTTCTCTATCTCCCCGGGCTCGGAGCACTTTTCTCGGCCATGGGACCTCCAGGGGGGGCCCTTCATGGCTCCGTCAATATTCCTTTAAGTCTCACTCCGCCCACTGGAAGACCCGAGCCCCAAACCCGCGCGCTTTACGGTTCTCTATCTCCCCGGGCTCGGGGCACTTTTCTCGGCCAT
>NW_027101324.1:3401608-3431608 GCF_029633855.1 Hoplias malabaricus
GAGGCCGGCGAGCACCGGCCAACGCCCTGGGGGTGAGTAAGCCCCTTTGACTCGCGCACAGCACAATCAAGCCTTCAACGATCAATGGTTTTTTGGGTTTAACTACCCGGCGGGCGGCTCCGGCGCCACTCTTCCCCCCGCGAACGGGAGGGGCGGACCGGGGTACCTATGCACCTAAGGCGGTCCTCGCATAACCCCGAGTTCCGAAGCCGGCTCGCTACGTCCACCCACCCGGAGGGGGGAGAGACTCACGTCGGCCGACGACGAAAGGTACGAGGCTTCTGCGGTCCATACCTTGAAGGTACCCGCCGGGGGGGAGGTTCGGCCTCTCGAGTCCGACTCGACAACCGGCACGGACGGCGGGCGCCGACCGCGGCCAGGTCACCGTTATTGATCCTTCCGCAGGTTCCCCTACGAAAACCTTGTTACGACTTTTACTCCCTCTAGATGTCCGGGTTCGATCGACTTCCCATCGCCCGGAGGCGACCCCCGTTCGAGGGCCGCCCCGGGGACGGTCCGAGGACCTCACCGAGGCATCCGATCGGTAGTAGCGACGGGCGGTGTGTACAAAGGGCAGGGACTTAATCGACGCGGGCTGGTGACCCGCGCCTACTTGGAATTCCTCGTTCGAGGGGAATAGTTGCAATCCCCTGTCCCCAGCGGGGAATGGCGTTCATAGGATTGCCCGCACCTCTCGGCGTAGGGTAACTTACATGTTGAACCAGCCATTGTAGCTCACGTGCGACCCCGGACTTCTAAGGGCATCACAGACCTGTTATTGCTCCATTTCTCAAGTGGCTTCTGTGCCACAAATCGCTCTAAGAAGTTTAGCCACCGACCGCTGATTCCCACCGGGCGAACCCCAACCTTCAGGCCCGCGGTAAGCGGGAGGGCACCGGGGAGGGGAGAGGGAAGGCGAAGGCGAAGGACGGACAACCCACACCCGGAGAGCGGAACGAGGTGCGGACGGCATCGGGGAGGGAACCGAACGCGAAGGGGAGAGGCCGGAGCCACCCACTCGACGCAGAACTGAACCCCCGTCAACCGCATCACCTCCCCGAACCGATCCGGGGTAGAACCGGACCCCCGCCGAAACCCCCAACACCCCCACCCCGATGGGGACCCCCCGCGAACGGGGACCTTCGGGGATAGAGTCCGACCCAGGAGAGGGGCCGTGTAACTACTTAAAGGATGGGATCTCGTTCGTTACCGGAATTGACCAGACGAATCGCTCCACGAACTACCAACGGCCATGCACCACCACCCACAGAATCGAGAAAGAGCCGTCAATCTGTCAATCCTTACCGTGTCCGGGCCGGGTTAGGTTCCCCGCGTTGAGTCAAATTAAGCCGCAAGCTCCACTCCTGGTGGTGCCCTTCCGTCAATTCCTTTAAGTTTCAGCTTTGCAACCGTACTCCCCCCAGAGCCCAAAGACTCGTGGTTTCCCGGACGCTGCCCGGCGGGTCATAGTCGTTAACCCAACGCCGCCGGATCGCGGGTCGGCATAGTTTACGGTCGGAACTACGACGGTACCTGATCGTCTTCGATCCTCCGACTTTCGTTCTTGATTAATGAAAACATTCTTGGCAAATGCCTTCGCTTTTGTCCGTCCCGCACCGGTCTACGAATTTCACCTCTCTCGGTGCGGTACGAATGCCCCCGGCCGTCCCTCTTAATCATGACCTTTGGTCCGTCAAACCCACGAAATAGGACCAAGAGAGCGGTCGGATACCCCCCCGGCTCGGGGAACCGTGCGGCGGCCAGAAAACGGCCCCGCCCGGCCGCCTCGCCGAAGAGCTCCGACTCGCCCCCCATGGGAAGGCCTTATTCCATTATTCCTAGCTCAGTCCATTCAAGGCACGCTTCGGCCTGCTTTGAGCACTCTGTTTTGTTCAAAGTAAACGCACCGGACCCTTCCGCCCCCCACGTATTCAACCGCGGCGGACGACCCAGCTAAGGGCCTCTCCGCGGAGGAAGGGAGCAGAGGACACCGGATGAGTAGGGACAAGGTCCCGCGACCTCCACCCAGAGACCCGCGGGGGGTCCCCAACCCCCCCGGAGAGGGGCAGCTTCCCACCGCGAAGTCCGGACGGGCAGAGGCCCGGCAGCCGGGACCCGTCCCCGGATCCAACTACGAGCTTTTTAACTGCAGCAACGTTAACATACGCTATTGGAGCTGGAATTACCGCGGCTGCTGGCACCAGACTTGCCCTCCAATGGGTCCTCACCCACGGACGTAGATTGAGTTCATTTCGGTCCCGAAACCTTCAAACGGGGCCTCGCACCGATATTTTTCGTCACTACCTCCCCGTGTCGGGAATGGGTAATTTGCGCGCCTGCTGCCTTCCTTGGATGTGGTAGCCGTTTCTCAGGCTCCCTCTCCGGAATCGAACCCAGATTCCCCGTTACCCGTGGTCACCACACGTAGTCCCGTAGACTACCGTCGAAAGTTGATAGGGCAGACACTCGAATGAGACGTCGCCGCCCCGAAGGGCTCTGCGATCGGCCAAAGGTTATCTAGAGTCACCAAAGCGGACCCGACCGGAGTCGGGAGGGGGTTTTTTGGTTCTGATAAATGCACGTATCCGTGGGGGGCGCCGAGGGGGGAAGGTGAACCAGTCACCGACCACCTCGAAACGGCACCCCCACTTCCAACGCTTCGTTTGCATGTATTAGCTCTGGAATTACCACAGTTATACCAAGTAACGTGTGGAGCGATCAAAGGAACCATAACTGATTTAATGAGCCATTCGCAGTTTCACTGTACCAACGCCCGTGTGTACTTAGACTTGCATGGCTTAATCTTTGAGACAAGCATATGATACTGGCAGGATCAACCAGGCCGATCCCTCTGGTACTCAAACCCGGCTTGGGGAAAGAGAGAGAGTCGGTGGTGCGTGGAACTCGACCCCCCGAAGGAGGAAGAGACGCGCACCGCGGAAAGGCTTTTCGAACGAGACCCCCCGGAGGTGGGTCTGCAATCGGGGGTTTGACTACTTGGAAAATGTACGATTCAAGGCCCGGACGGTGCAGGCTAGGGGCCGGTTCCTTCCCTCAATAGGATCCCGACCCTAAGGCACCACCGACTCGGACCTTTTAACGGACCCAAACTGCGGTGGAAATTAGACCGACGGATCGGCTAAGTCTCCCTCGGAACGATTCTGGGACAAGCGGACCCCCTGTTACGGGGGGTCCACGAGCCATGGAGGCTGGAGCACGTGGCGGGGAGGATCGTTCTAAAAGCCGGTATTATTTCGGATTAGAAGCCTGCCCCTGGTGCTCCGGGTATGCCGCATTTCGAACGGGCGTAAAGGACGTCCGTTTAAGGGAAGAGAATGGAAGAGAATTTCCTGGCCCCCTCAAAGCGCGAGGAGGTCGGCATAGGTTTTACGGTACGCCCCCCCCGGAGCCGTCTGATGTTCAGAAGACGAAGGGTTTTGCCCCCAATCTCGTAAGGTCGAGGGCTCACCACCGAACTTCCAGCCGCGGTCCTTGGTAGGACCGATACGCGGACAAGCCGCAAAATCCTGGCCCCCTCGCAGTGCGAGGAGGTCGGCAAAGGTTTTACGATTCGCCCCCCCGGAGCCTACGGTTAGTTTTCTCGATTTAAGAAGACGAAGGGGGTCGGGCCCGGGAACCGTAAACCGAGCGCCTCTTCCCCTGCGAACTTCCAGCCGCGGTCCGTTTAAAAAGACCGATCCGTGACACCTCTAATGCGCTCTTTGCCTCCGGCCGTTTCCAGCGCGGGGGCCCGGTGGTGCGCTCCCAAGTCCCCGCGGAGGGGAAAATCTGGGAGATCCCACATTAGACCAAGCGGAACGCCGGTCTTCGCCTCGGGGGTTTGTATGCCCCTTTCGACTCGCGCACGGGCAAGAGTTAGGTTAGGAACGGGGACAACTGCCGGCGGGCGGCCCGTCGCACCCACCCCGCAAGTGGGCAGGTGGTCGGTGGCCTGTGGACCCGCCGCTCGGATTCGTTTATAGTAGGAACCATAACGGGGTACAACCCTCATACGCTCGACCCCCTCACGCCCAGAGAAGTGTTCACCTCCCTGGGCATATATCGAACGAATCATCGGGATTGAAGGGGAGGCCACCCAAACCATCCCCTTAGCCCAGAGGGGTGCCAGTCCTCGGGCTTCGGTATTCGCATCACCGGGGTCTATGGAGGTCTCGACTTAGGTTTTGAAAACCTCCAGAGGGGGGGCCGGATTAACCACCACCCTAGCCCAGAGGGGTGCCAGTCCTCGGGCTTCGGTATTCGCATCACCGGGGTCTATGGAGGTCTCGACTTAGGTTTTGAAAACCTCCAGAGGTGGGGCCGGATTAACCACCACCCTAGCCCAGAGGGGTGCCAGTCCTCGGGCATGTCACTTCGCATCACCGGGGTTCTATGGAGGTCTCGACTTAGGTTTTAAAAACCTCCAGAGGGTGGGGGCATATCTTATCCCCACCCTAGCCCAGAGGGGTGCCAGTCCTCGGGCATGTCATTTCGCATCACCGGGGTCTACGGAGGTCTCGACTTAGGTTTTGAAAACCTCCAGAGGGTGGGGGCATATCTTATCCCCACCCTAGCCCAGAGGGGTGCCAGTCCTCGGGCTTCGGTATTCGCATCACCGGGGTCTACGGAGGTCTCGACTTAGGTTTTGAAAACCTCCAGAGGGTGGGGCCTGACTTACCACCAACCCTTAGCCCAGAGGTGTGCCACTCCTCGGGCATGGAATTCGCATCAACGGGGTCTACGGATGTCTCGACTTAGGTTTTGAACACATCCAGGGAAGCAGAGCGGACATTCCCATTATTTCAAGCCCATCGGGAAGCCACTCCTTTGGGCATAGCGTTTCGCATCGCTGTTACCCAAACTTACGTCTGATTTAATGCCTCCCTAATATCCCGACGGCACCAGGCTGAGAAACCATATGCCCACAGGATTTGAGGCGTTGGAACCTCGTTCGCATAGCCGACAACGATGAACCTCCCTCGGACTCGCTACGAGGCTTGAGGAGGGTCCTGATTTTCTTAAAATCTCAGGTGAGGGACTTAGAAAATTTTCACTTTAAAACCACAGACCTCCAGAGGAGAGACCGGGCTTATCACAACCTTAGCCCAGAGGGCGTCACTCCTCGGGCATGTCACTTCGCATCACCGGGGGTCCATGGATGTCTCGACTTAGGTTTTGAACACATCCAGAAGGGGGGGCCGGATTAACCACCACCCTTAGCCCAGAGGGGTGCCAGTCCTCGGGCTTTAAATTCGCTTCGCCGGGGTCTATGGAAGTCATTTTTTAGACCTCCAGAGGGGAGGCAACCCAAACCATCCCCTTAGCCCAGAGGTGTGCCACTCCTCGGGCTTGTGTATTCGCATCACCGGGGTCCATGGAAGTCATTTTAGACATCCAGAGGGGAGGCCACCCTAACCATCCCCTTAGCCCAGAGGGGTGCCAGTCCTCGGGCTTTAAATTCGCTTCGCCGGGGTCTATGGAAGTCATTTTTAGACCTCCAGAGGGGAGGCAACCCAAACCATCCCCTTAGCCCAGAGGTGTGCCAATCCTCGGGCTTGTGTATTCGCATCACCGGGGTCCATGGAAGTCATTTTAGACATCCAGAGGGGAGGCCACCCTAACCATCCCCTTAGCCCAGAGGGGTGCCAGTCCTCGGGCTTTAAATTCGCTTCGCCGGGGTCTATGGAAGTCATTTTTAGACCTCCAGAGGGGAGGCAACCCAAACCATCCCCTTAGCCCAGAGGTGTGCCACTCCTCGGGCTTGTGTATTCGCATCACCGGGGTCCATGGAAGTCATTTTAGACATCCAGAGAGTGGGGCCGGTCTTACCACCACCCTTAAGCCCAGAGGGCGTCACTCCTCGGGCATGAAATTCGGATTACCGGGGTCTATGGATGTCTCAACTTAGGTTTTGAACACATCCAGAGGGGAGGCCACCCAAACCATCCCCTTAGCCCGGAGGTGTGCACCTCCTCGGGCTTCAAATTCGAATCACCGGGGTCCATGGAAGTCATTTTAGACATCCAGAGAGTGGGGCCGGTCTTACCACCACTCTTAGCCCAGAGGGCGCCACTCCTCGGGCATGAAATTCGCATCACCGGGGTCCATGGAAGTCAGTTTAGACCTCCAGAGAGTGGGGCCGGTCTTACCACCACTCTTAAGCCCAGAGGGCGTCACTCCTCGGGCATGAAATTCGGATTACCGGGGTCTATGGATGTCTCAACTTAGGTTTTGAACACATCCAGAGGGGAGGCCACCCAAACCATCCCCTTAGCCCGGAGGTGTGCACCTCCTCGGGCTTGAAATTCGAATCACCGGGGTCCATGGAAGTCAGTTTAGACCTCCAGAGAGTGGGGCCGGTCTTACCACCACCCTTAAGCCCAGAGGGCGTCACTCCTCGGGCATGGAATTCGCATCAACGGGGTCTACGGATGTCTCGACTTAGGTTTTGAACACATCCAGGGAAGCAGAGCGGACATTCCCATTATTTCAAGCCCATCGGGAAGCCACTCCTTTGGGCATAGCGTTTCGCATCGCTGTTACCCAAACTTACGTCTGATTTAATGCCTCCCTAATATCCCGACGGCACCAGGCTGAGAAACCATATGCCCACAGGATTAGAGGCGTCTGAACCCCTTTCGCATAGCCGACAACGATGAACCTCCCTCGGACTCGCTACGAGGCTTGAGGAGGGTCCTGATTCTCTTAAAATCTCAGGTGAGGGACTTAGAAAATATTCACTTTAAAACCACAGACCTCCAGAGGAGAGACCGGGCTTATCACAACCTTAGCCCAGAAGGCACCACTCTTCGGGCATGTCACTTCGCATCACCGGGGTCCATGGAAGTCTCGACTTAGGTTTTGAACGCATCCAGAGGGTGGGAGCCGGACTTACCACCACCCTTAGCCCAGAGGGCGTCACTCCTCGGGCATAAAATTCGGATAACCGGGGTCCATGGAAGTCAATTTTGACCTCCAGAGAGGGGGGGGGCCTGGCTTACCACCACCCTAAGCCCAGAGGGCGTCACTCCTCGGGCATGAAATACGCTACACCGGGGTCCATGGAAGTCAGTTTAGACCTCCAGAGAGGGGGGGCCGGGCTTACCACCACCCTTAGCCCAGAGGGCACCACTCCTCGGGCTTGAAATTCGCATCACCGGGGTCCATGGAAGTCTCGACTTAGGTTTTGGAAACCTCCAGAGGGGGGGCTGCACTTACCACCACCCTAAGCCCAGAGGGCGTCACTCCTCGGGCATGAAATACGCTATACCGGGGTCCATGGAAGTCCTTTTAGACCTCCAGAGAGGGGGGGGGCCGGGCTTACCACCACCCTTAGCCCAGAGGGCACCACTCCTCGGGCTTGAAATTCGCATCACCGGGGTCCATGGAAGTCTCGACTTAGGTTTTGGAAACCTCCAGAGGGGGGGCTGCACTTACCACCACCCTTAGCCCAGAGGTTCATCACTCCTCGGGCATGAAATTCGGATAACCGGGGTCCATGGAAGTCAGTTTAGACCTCCAGAGAGTGGGGCCGGGCTTACCACCACCCTAAGCCCAGAGGGCGTCACTCCTCGGGCATGAAATTCAGATAACCGGGGTCCATGGAAGTCAGTTTAGACCTCCAGAGAGTGGGGCCGGGCTTACCACCACCCTAAGCCCAGAGGGCGTCACTCCTCGGGCATGAAATTCGGATAACCGGGGTCCATGGAAGTCTCGACTTAGGTTTTGGAGACCTCCAGAGGGGGGGCCGGGCATACCACCACCCTTAGCCCAGAGGGCGTCACTCCTCGGGCATGAAATACGCTATACCGGGGTCCATGGAAGTCAGTTTTGACCTCCAGAGAGGGGGGGCCTGGCTTACCACCACCCTAGCCGAGAGGGCGTCACTCCTCGGGCATGAAATTCGCTTCACCGGGGTCCATGGAAGTCATTTTAGACCTCCAGAGAGGGGGGGCTGCACTTACCACCACCCTAGCCGAGAGGGCGTCACTCCTCGGGCATGAAATTCGGATCACCGGGGTCCATGGAAGTCAGTTTAGACCTCCAGAGAGTGGGGCCGGGCTTACCACCACCCTAAGCCCAGAGGGCGTCACTCCTCGGGCATGAAATTCGGATAACCGGGGTCCATGGAAGTCTCGACTTAGGTTTTGGAGACCTCCAGAGGGGGGGCCGGGCATACCACCACCCTTAGCCCAGAGGGCGTCACTCCTCGGGCATGAAATACGCTTAACCGGGGTCCATGGAAGTCAATCTAGACCTCCAGAGAGGGGGGGCCGGGCTTACCACCACCCTTAGCCCAGAGGGCATCACTCCTCGGGCATGAAATTCGCATCACCGGGGTCCATGGAAGTCAGTTTAGACCTCCAGAGGGGGGGCTGAGCATACCACCACCCTTAGCCCAGAGGTGTGCTCCTCATCGGGCATGAAATACGCTTCACCGGGGTCCATGGAAGTCATTCGAGACCTCCAGAGGGGGGGCCGGGCATACCACCACCCTTAGCCCAGAGGTGAGTCACTCCTCGGGCATCAAATTCGCATCACCGGGGTCCATGGAAGTCAGTTTAGACCTCCAGAGGGGGGGCTGAGCATACCACCACCCTTAGCCCAGAGGTGTGCTCCTCATCGGGCATGAAATACGCTTCACCGGGGTCCATGGAAGTCATTCGAGACCTCCAGAGGGGGGGCCGGGCATACCACCACCCTTAGCCCAGAGGTGAGTCACTCCTCGGGCATCAAATTCGCATCACCGGGGTCCATGGAAGTCAGTTTAGACCTCCAGAGGGGGGGCTGAGCATACCACCACCCTTAGCCCAGAGGTGTGCTCCTCATCGGGCATGAAATACGCTTCACCGGGGTCCATGGAAGTCATTCGAGACCTCCAGAGGGGGGGCCGGGCATACCACCACCCTTAGCCCAGAGGTGAGTCACTCCTCGGGCATCAAATTCGCATCACCGGGGTCCATGGAAGTCAGTTTAGACCTCCAGAGGGGGGGCTGAGCATACCACCACCCTTAGCCCAGAGGTGTGCTCCTCATCGGGCATGAAATACGCTTCACCGGGGTCCATGGAAGTCATTCGAGACCTCCAGAGGGGGGGCCGGGCATACCACCACCCTTAGCCCAGAGGTGAGTCACTCCTCGGGCATCAAATTCGCATCACCGGGGTCCATGGAAGTCAGTTTAGACCTCCAGAGGGGGGGCTGAGCATACCACCACCCTTAGCCCAGAGGTGTGCTCCTCATCGGGCATGAAATACGCTTCACCGGGGTCCATGGAAGTCATTCGAGACCTCCAGAGGGGGGGCTGGGCATACCACCACCCTTAGCCCAGAGGTGAGTCACTCCTCGGGCATCAAATTCGCATCACCGGGGTCCATGGAAGTCAGTTTAAACATCCAGAGGGGGGGGGCCGAGCATACCACCACCCTTAGCCCAGAGGTGTGCTCCTCATCGGGCATCAAATTCGCATCACCGGGGTCCATGGAAGTCATTCGAGACCTCCAGAGGGGG
The DNA here is from genome assembly GCF_029633855.1 of Hoplias malabaricus. NCBI lineage: Eukaryota > Metazoa > Chordata > Actinopteri > Characiformes > Erythrinidae > Hoplias > Hoplias malabaricus. The sequence continues at coordinate 3,411,117 of NW_027101324.1, forward strand.
GGCCGAGTATACCACCACCCTTAGCCCAGAGGTGAGTCACTCCTCGGGCATCAAATTCGCATCACCGGGGTCCATGGAAGTCAGTTTAGACCTCCAGAGGGGGGGCCGAGCATACCACCACCCTTAGCCCAGAGGTGAGTCACTCCTCGGGCATCAAATTCGCATCACCGGGGTCCATGGAAGTCAGTTTAAACATCCAGAGGGGGGGGCCGAGCATACCACCACCCTTAGCCCAGAGGTGTGCTCCTCATCGGGCATCAAATTCGCATCACCGGGGTCCATGGAAGTCAGTTTAGACCTCCAGAAAGGGGGGCCGAACCTACCACCAACCTTAGCCCAGAGGGCGTCACTCCTCGGGCTTCAAACTCCCATCGCCGGGGTCCCATGGAAGTCTCGACTTAGGTTTTGAACCGTTCCGGGGTCACCTCCAGTGAGATAACGCGGAAATCTCACTATATTCATGCCCACAGGCGAACCAGAGCCTTGGGCTTGTCATAGTTACATACGGTGTACCCAAACTTTCGTCTTTTCTAAAGGAACCCTAATGTCCTGACGGCACCGCACTGGAAACCCCCATGCCCTCTGAATTTTTACCTCTCCGAGGTGCTCCGTTTTGGGCTTGCTACCTAGGGCGAAGAGGGTCAGAAATTTTTCTAAGTCCTACTTTAAAACGTCCCACTGGGAGAACACTAGGGTTAGCACTTTGCCAAAAAATCACGGCTGAATGCAATTTTCACGCCTCGCACCCTTTGTTCGTTTAGATTTAACAAAAAAATCAACCGACCCCCCTTTTTAACAACGCTTTGCCGAATTTAGCTCACTTTTCCCGGCCTGGAATATCTCACGCTTGCCCCCCACGGTACTTACCTCCGGGGAAGACACCCCCGTCGCTGCCAACGCCCATGCCCGGCCCAGGCTCACCCGACTCGGCCTCGCTCGCTCCATCGCCCGCTCCAAACCTCCGGGGAGAAGACCCCCATCGCCGCCAACGCCCATGCCCGGCCCAGGCTCACCCGACTCGGCCTCGCTCGCTACATCGCCCCGCTCCAAACCTCCGGGGCTGGACCTCCACCAACCCAGCGCACCTCTCGAACCTATCCGGCCCACACTTAAGCACTCCTCCTCGGACTAAACCATCCAGCCCGCGCCGCTGGAACGAGCGCCCACTGGAAGACCCGAGCCCCAAACCCGCGCGCTTTACGGTTCTCTATCTCCCCGGGCTCGGAGCACTTTTCTCGGCCATGGGACCTCCAGGGGGGGCCCTTCATGGCTCCGTCAATATTCCTTTAAGTCTCACTCCGCCCACTGGAAGACCCGAGCCCCAAACCCGCGCGCTTTACGGTTCTCTATCTCCCCGGGCTCGGGGCACTTTTCTCGGCCATGGGACCTCCAGGGGGGGCCCTTCATGGCTCCGTCAATATTCCTTTAAGTCTCACTCCGCCCACTGGAAGACCCGAGCCCCAAACCCGCGCGCTTTACGGTTCTCTATCTCCCCGGGCTCGGAGCACTTTTCTCGGCCATGGGACCTCCAGGGGGGGCCCTTCATGGCTCCGTCAATATTCCTTTAAGTCTCACTCCGCCCACTGGAAGACCCGAGCCCCAAACCCGCGCGCTTTACGGTTCTCTATCTCCCCGGGCTCGGGGCACTTTTCTCGGCCATGGGACCTCCAGGGGGGGCCCCTCATGGCTCCGTCATCATTCCTCTAAGTCTCATTCCGCCCACTGCGATACCCGAGGCCTTTAACCGCGGCGTTCACGGTTCTCTATCACCCCGGGCTCGGAGCACTTTTCTCGGCCATGGGACCTCCAGGGGAGGCCCCTCATGGCTCCGTCATCATTCCTCTAAGTCTCATTCCGCCCACTGCGATACCCGAGGTCTTAGACCGCGGCGTTCACGGTTCTCTATCACCCCGGGCTCGGAGCACTTTTCTCGGCCATGGGACCTCCAGGGGAGGCCCCTCATGGCTCCGTCAATATTCCTCTAAGTCTCATTCCGCCCACTGCGATACCCGGGCTCAGAGCATGTACTTCGGCCATGGGACCACAAGAGGGCGCCCTTCTTCAGAAACTGCTGACATCCAGGACCATTCAAGGGAGCGACCTGCCTCCCTATGCCCGCCACCGGCTCCCTCTAACCGGTGTACTGGCTCTCGGGGCCCGCGCCCCAGAGAACCAGAGTTTCGGAAATTGCACTAAGTCCAGACATCCAGGACCATTCAAGGGAGCGACCTGCCTCCCTATGCCCGCCACCGGCTCCCTCTAACCGGTGTACTGGCTCTCGGGGCCCGCGCCCCAGAGAACCAGAGTTTCGGAAATTGCACTAAGTCCAGACATCCAGGACCATTCAAGGGAGCGACCTGCCTCCCTATGCCCGCCACCGGCTCCTTCTAACCGGTGTACTGGCTCTCGGGGCCCGCGCCCCAGAGAACCAGAGTTTCGGAAATTGCACTAAGTCCAGACATCCAGGACCATTCAAGGGAGCGACCTGCCTCCCTATGCCCGCCACCGGCTCCCTCTAACCGGTGTACTGGCTCTCGGGGCCCGCGCCCCAGAGAACCAGAGTTTCGGAAATTGCACTAAGTCCAGACATCCAGGACCATTCAAGGGAGCGACCTGCCTCCCTATGCCCGCCACCGGCTCCTTCTAACCGGTGTACGGACTCTCGGGGCCCGCGCCCCAGAGAACCAGAGTTTCGGAAATTGCACTAAGTCCGATTTTCGCCCACTACGAGACCTAAAACCGTCATCCAGGATTTCACAGGGGAGTACCCACCTCCCCTATGCCCGCCACCGGCTCCCTCTAACCGGTGTACGGAGTCTCCGGGGCCCGCGCCCCAGAGAACCAGACCTGGACCGGGGGTTTGCTTTCGCCTTCCCCCCCCGACAAATGTTTGAGTGGACGGGATGACTTTCAATGGATCGCGGTATATGCACCCGCTCTGCCACTTATGACACCCGCACTCAGAATCAGGTCGTTTACGAGTCATTTCGCACCCCGGATCAAGGAACATGCGCTTAGGGACGGAAGGGCGGACCGAGGCGTTCGTTAGCCCCGGCCCTGGTTCCAGTCTCGTGCGGCTCTGGTCACCGGCGGCGGAGCGGAGTTTCCCCCGCCGCGCGCCGCGGCTATCCCGGACCAACCGTATCGAACCTCGGGCACGGACGTATCGCTCCTTCTAGGCGGGATTCCGACTTAGAGGCGTTCAGTCGTAAGCCCTCGGATGGTAGCCTTGCACCATTGGCTCCACAGCCAAGCGCGAATACCAAGTATCCGAACCCGCGGTTCCTCTCGTACTGAGCGGGGTTTCTATCGGAGCAACGCCACATCAGTAGGGTAAAACTAACCTGTCTCACGACGGTCTAAACCCAGCTCACGTTCCCTGTTAGTGGGTGAACAATCCAACGCTTTGCGAATTCTGCTTCGCAATGATAGGAAGAGCCGACATCGAAGGATCAAACAGCGGCGTCGCTATGAACGCTTGGCCGCCACAAGCCAGTTATCCCTGTGGTAACTTTTCTGACACCTCCCGCTTAAAACCCGTAAAGCAGACGGAAGGATCGTTAGGCCCCGCTTTCGCGGTCCGTATTCATACTGAAAATCAGGATCAAGCGGGCTTTTGCCCTTATGCTCTACGGGAGGTTTCCGTCCGTCCCTGAGCCCGCCTTAGGACACCTGCGTTACTCTTTGACAGGTGTACCGCCCCAGTCAAACTCCCCACCTGTCACTGTCCCCGGAGGAACTCGCCCCAGGGAGAGGAAGGGCCAGCCCCGCGCGAGCTTGCCTCCGACCCCCCACCCGAGGGGAAGGAGGACTCAGCGCCGAGCGACCCCTCCACCCGGGGCTTAGCACCTTTGAACAAGGAACCCCCAGCAAGGCAAAGGTTCCCACCGACACCCTCACCGGGTTAGTGAGGTAACGTGTAAGAGTAGTGGTATTTCACGGACGGCCCGCTCCGGTGCTGGCGAGCGGCGGGCCTCCCACTTATTCTACACCCCTTAAGTCGCCTCACAGTGACAGACTAGAGTCAAGCTCAACAGGGTCTTCTTTCCCCGCTGATTCCGCCAAGCCCGTTCCCTTGGCTGTGGTTTCGCTAGATAGTAGGTAGGGACAGTGGGAATCTCGTTCATCCATTCATGCAGGTCACCAATTAAATGACGAGGCATTTCGCTACCTTAAGAGAGTCATAGTTACTCCCGCCGTTAACCCGCGCTTCGATGAATTTCTTCACTTTGACATTCAGAGCACTGGGCAGAATTCACATCGTGTCAACACCCGGTCCAAGAGCCTTCACGATGCTGTGTTTTAATTAAACAGTCGGATTCCCCTTGTCCGCAGCAGTTCTAATTCGGCTGTTAGGTGCCGGCCGAGAGACCCGGCCCCGGAGGTCTCCCCCCGAGGCGAGACTCATAAGCCCGAGAGATCCACGGAGCCTAGGCTCGGCGCGCGAGGCTCCAGGGACACCGCCCCGACCCACCGAAGCCCCACCACCGGCGGTGGCCCGCTACGAGTCCACACACGCACGAGAGACCGCAACCCCCCCACGCGGACCTACGTTCCATTGCGTCCCTCCGCGTCCCATCGGGGGAGAGCGAAGGGCCGGACGCTCGAGCTTAGCCGGGGGCGGCCCACCCGGCGACGGGCGTCGGGAGCCCGGCCCGGCTTAGGTAGGGAGAGGGAGGCCGAAGGCGGTCATCCGACGGAGGTTAGTCCCGAAGGACGCTCCCCCGCCGGCATCCCACCGACGACCGGCTCCCCTACCGTCGACCTGACCGAGGCCCCCTAAGCGCCACCGCCGAGGGGGGGACACGCACCGGGGCTTAAGGTCTCGCTCGCCGCGACCCACTCTCATCGACCCCGACAGACAGACGGAGCCTTGTTCACGGGGGTTTGGATATACTGGGGGGACAATCTCTCGCCGTGCGCTTCCTCGCGCGCAGGACCCAGTGGGGGGGGGCCCGAAGGTGGACCGGGAACAGCTCCCCGTCGCACGGGCAGCACCGGGCTTTCGGACCCCGCATCAGCAGACACGGGCCCGACCGAGCTCAGCCATTAGAGCCAATCCTTATCCCGAAGTTACGGATCCGTCTTGCCGACTTCCCTTACCTACATTGTTCCAACACGCCAGAGGCTGTTCACCTTGGAGACCTGATGCGGATATGGGTACGGCCTGGGGGGAAATTCACTATACCTCCCCCGGATTTTCAAGGGCCGATGGGAAACGTCCCGGCCGTCGCATAGCGCATGCGACGCCTTTCAGAGCGTTGAGCCCCTATCTCGGGGTCGAACCCATTCCAGGGCGCTCCAGCTCTTTAGCAAGGAGAGAGAATCCTCCCCGGGGTCCCCACCGGCGTCTCCGGGTTCGTTTGCGTTACCGCCACGGGAGCGCCTCTCGGCGGCTCGATCTCCACCAATCCCAGGTACGGGGATATTGGCCCGATCCCCTTTCGGTCAGCGCGAGGCAGACGAGACCATCGCCCCAGCATTTTCCGAACGGCGCTCGCCTATCCCTTAGGACCGACTAACCCACGGCCAAGCGCTGTCGGCGTGGAACCCTTCTCCACTTCGGCCTTCAAAGTTCTCATCTGAATATTTGCTACTACCACCAAGATCTGCACCCGCGGCGGCTCGACCCAGGCTCGCGCCAAAGGCTTCTGCGCCACCGCGGCGCCCCTCCTACTCGTCGCGGCATACGGTCCCATGAGTCTCGGTTCTCTCTCTCATTCTCGCTGGCTTTTGGGGGGGGTGGGAGACAAGTACCGCCAGCGACGGCCGGGTATGGGCCCGACGCTCCAGCGCCATCCATTTTCAGGGCCAGTTGATTCGGCAGGTGAGTTGTTACACACTCCTTAGCGGATGCCGACTTCCATGGCCACCGCCCCGCTGTCTATATCAACCGACACCTTTCTTGGGGTCTGATGAGCGTCTGCGTCGGGCGCCTTAACCCGCGCGTTCGGTTCATCCCGCAGCACCAGTTCTGCTTACCAAAAGTGGCCCACTCGGCACCGTCAATTCCATGCCCGGCTCCAAGCCTGCGAGCCGGGCCTCTTACCCATTTAAAGTTTGAGAGTAGGGCGAGGCCCGTTTCGGCCCCGCGGCCTCCAGTCATTTCTTTACCGGATAAAACTTGAAGTTTCGGCGCCGGCTATCCTGAGGGAAACTTCGGAGGGAACCAGCTACTAGATGGTTCGATTAGTCTTTCGCCCCTATACCCAGGTCGGACGACCGATTTGCACGTCAGGACCGCTGCGGGCCTCCACTCAGGGTTTCCCCTGGCTTCGCCCTGCCCAGGCATAGTTCACCATCTTTCGGGTACCACCGCGTATGCTCTGGCTCCGCTCTCCGCACGTGGGAAGAGCAGGCCGGTGGTGCGCCGCCCGCCCCCTCGGAGGGTTAGGACGGATCCCACCTCAGCCGACGCGCGCCGGCCTTCACCTTCGTTGCGCCTCCGGGGGTTCTGGTCCCTTCGACTCGCATACGCGTTAGACTCCTTGGTCCGTGTTTCAAGACGGGTCGTTCGGGGTCCGAACTTAGCCGCTGACCTTAGGCGTTCGGGTGCTGTGGGCCTGGATCGCCCCCCGCATCGCCGTAGCGGGCCTAGCCCGGGGCTGAGGACAGCCCAGCCGGCCCGCTTCGACCGAACGATCGGGGGGGGCCCCCATCCCCATCCCGGAGGAGGGGAGAACGCGGAAAGGACATTGCTCCACGGCCCCGGCGTTATCGGCGAAGTCGGAGCGAGGGGCTGTAGCGGAACGCCCGTGTCCGGGGGCCGCGTGGGGACTCCCTTCTCCGGACGGACCTACCTTCACCCTCGGGCCCTTCCAAGCCTAACCGGAGCCGGTCGCGACTCACCACCACGCGGGGAAAGTACACCGGGCGGGGCCGGACCTCCGTACGCCCGACAGGCCCGAAGTCCAGAGGCGAAGCGCAGAGCCGAAGCGGGGAGCGGTGGAGTCGGCACCCCACCCCTCTCGCCCGGATACGCTCGCACCCCCGACCGCGGAACCCGACGAGCGCGGGGCCGTCCGCCCGGCTGAATCCCCCGGGGCAGTCTTCTCGGTCCCCGTACGTTTACCTCTCAACGGTTTCACGCTCTGTTGAACTCTCTCTTCAAAGTCCTGTTTCAACTTTCCCTCACGGTACTCGGTTCGCTATCGGTCTCGTGCCGGTATTTAGCCTTAGATGGAGTTTACCACCCGCTTTGGGCTGCATTCCCAAGCAACCCGACTCCGAGAAGCCCGACCTACCCGGGCGGGAACGCGGGACTCGCTACCGGGCTTTCACCGTCTATGGGAAGAAGCCACGTTCGCGAGGACTTGGTCCCGCGTCCGCACCGAGACGGATCTTACGGACTTCCGTACGCTACATTTCCCGGCCAACCCCGGTCAGGGGAAAGTGGGATTCAGCGCTGGGCTCTTCCCTGTTCGCTCGCCGCTACTAAGGGAATCCTTGTTAGTTTCTTTTCCTCCGCTTACTGATATGCTTAAGTTCAGCTGGTCGTCTCGTCTGATCTGAGGCCGCACACAGAGGTTTCTTATGCGGGGGCGAGGGCGGAGGCGGAGGGCCGAAGGCTAGGGGCGAGGGGCGAGAGCCCGGCACGAGACCGAACTCCGCGACACCTTCCCCCCCACCCCGGCCGCTCGCCCGCCCGCTCACTCGCCCGCTCGCTGGGTTTAATCGGCACTCGCCACCCCCGCGTCCGACTGCGCGGAGCCCCGCTCGGGACTCGGGGAGAGACCGTAACGGACGTGGACCCGGACCTACTCGGCTCTCCCTCCGTTCCCTGTACGGAGCTCTCTCGCAACACGGGCCGCGTGGACTGGCTCGGAACCGAGTCTTCGTTTGGGAAGACGAAGGGCCGTTTTCAGGCCCTGCGAGCTTCCAGCCGCGGTCTCTCTCTCTCAGCGGGGGCGCGGAGACCGATCGATGGGTAAAGCGACCCTCAGACAGGCGTGGCCGCGGGATGGACCCCCGCGGCCGCAATATGCGTTCGAAATTTCGATGATCTGTGTCCTGCAATTCACATTAGTTAACGCAGATGGCTGCGTTCTTCATCGAAGCACGAGCCGAGTGATCCACCGCTAAGAGTCGTATTCGGGTTTGTGCCCGGCCCGTTACAGGCCGGGCGAAGGAAGCCATTCGAACAAGAGACAATTTTTGCCAATATATTTCAAGCCGGGTGCCTTCCACCCCCGTGCAGGGGGGGAAAGGTCATTGAACCTGGGCGTCACCACCGGACCGAGGAGTTACGGCCCGGGGGACGATCGCCCGAGTAGGTGCCCGAGACTTACGTGGTTTAGGAGACCGGGGTCTAGGCACCCGCCGTTCCCGGCGAGGCCCAGGGGTTTGGTTCGCTGCGTTACGGGTCCCGGTCTAAGGCATTCAGGCGTGCGCTCAAAGCCAAGCTCTCCACCCCGGAGGGTATGAGCGAGGCCCGGTGGTACGCTCCCAAGTCCCCGCTTAGGGGAAGGCGCTGGGTAGATCCCACCTAGTCAGGACCGGCGGGCACCGGCCGTCTCCTTTCGGGTGTTTATAAACGCATCCGGGGTTCGTGAGGCCCCTTCAACTCGCGCACCGGCCTTAGACTATTATACGGTCCGTCTCTGCGAAGCCAACATCGGGGGTATTTTGCATGCGCTCTTAAGCTCCGCTCTAACCCCGTGAGGGGAAAGAGTTTCGCCCGGCGGTACGCTCCCGTCCACCACCGCCCCCTGTGCCGGGGGGATGGGTTCAGGGAGATCCCACCGAGGCCGGCGAGCACCGGCCAACGCCCTGGGGGTGAGTAAGCCCCTTTGACTCGCGCACGCACAATCAAGCCTTCAACGATCAATGGTTTTTTGGGTTTAACTACCCGGCGGGCGGCTCCGGCGCCACTCTTCCCCCCGCGAACGGGAGGGGCGGACCGGGGTACCTATGCACCTAAGGCGGTCCTCGCATAACCCCGAGTTCCGAAGCCGGCTCGCTACGTCCACCCACCCGGAGGGGGGAGAGACTCACGTCGGCCGACGACGAAAGGTACGAGGCTTCTGCGGTCCATACCTTGAAGGTACCCGCCGGGGGGGAGGTTCGGCCTCTCGAGTCCGACTCGACAACCGGCACGGACTGCGGGCGCCGACCGCGGCCAGGTCACCGTTATTGATCCTTCCGCAGGTTCCCCTACGAAAACCTTGTTACGACTTTTACTCCCTCTAGATGTCCGGGTTCGATCGACTTCCCATCGCCCGGAGGCGACCCCCGTTCGAGGGCCGCCCCGGGGACGGTCCGAGGACCTCACCGAGGCATCCGATCGGTAGTAGCGACGGGCGGTGTGTACAAAGGGCAGGGACTTAATCGACGCGGGCTGGTGACCCGCGCCTACTTGGAATTCCTCGTTCGAGGGGAATAGTTGCAATCCCCTGTCCCCAGCGGGGAATGGCGTTCATAGGATTGCCCGCACCTCTCGGCGTAGGGTAACTTACATGTTGAACCAGCCATTGTAGCTCACGTGCGACCCCGGACTTCTAAGGGCATCACAGACCTGTTATTGCTCCATTTCTCAAGTGGCTTCTGTGCCACAAATCGCTCTAAGAAGTTTAGCCACCGACCGCTGATTCCCACCGGGCGAACCCCAACCTTCAGGCCCGCGGTAAGCGGGAGGGCACCGGGGAGGGGAGAGGGAAGGCGAAGGCGAAGGCGAAGGACGGACAACCCACACCCGGAGAGCGGAACGAGGTGCGGACGGCATCGGGGAGGGAACCGAACGCGAAGGGGAGAGGCCGGAGCCACCCACTCGACGCAGAACTGAACCCCCGTCAACCGCATCACCTCCCCGAACCGATCCGGGGTAGAACCGGACCCCCGCCGAAACCCCCAACACCCCCACCCCGATGGGGACCCCCCGCGAACGGGGACCTTCGGGGATAGAGTCCGACCCAGGAGAGGGGCCGTGTAACTACTTAAAGGATGGGATCTCGTTCGTTACCGGAATTGACCAGACGAATCGCTCCACGAACTACCAACGGCCATGCACCACCACCCACAGAATCGAGAAAGAGCCGTCAATCTGTCAATCCTTACCGTGTCCGGGCCGGGTTAGGTTCCCCGCGTTGAGTCAAATTAAGCCGCAAGCTCCACTCCTGGTGGTGCCCTTCCGTCAATTCCTTTAAGTTTCAGCTTTGCAACCGTACTCCCCCCAGAGCCCAAAGACTCGTGGTTTCCCGGACGCTGCCCGGCGGGTCATAGTCGTTAACCCAACGCCGCCGGATCGCGGGTCGGCATAGTTTACGGTCGGAACTACGACGGTACCTGATCGTCTTCGATCCTCCGACTTTCGTTCTTGATTAATGAAAACATTCTTGGCAAATGCCTTCGCTTTTGTCCGTCCCGCACCGGTCTACGAATTTCACCTCTCTCGGTGCGGTACGAATGCCCCCGGCCGTCCCTCTTAATCATGACCTTTGGTCCGTCAAACCCACGAAATAGGACCAAGAGAGCGGTCGGATACCCCCCCGGCTCGGGGAACCGTGCGGCGGCCAGAAAACGGCCCCGCCCGGCCGCCTCGCCGAAGAGCTCCGACTCGCCCCCCATGGGAAGGCCTTATTCCATTATTCCTAGCTCAGTCCATTCAAGGCACGCTTCGGCCTGCTTTGAGCACTCTGTTTTGTTCAAAGTAAACGCACCGGACCCTTCCGCCCCCCACGTATTCAACCGCGGCGGACGACCCAGCTAAGGGCCTCTCCGCGGAGGAAGGGAGCAGAGGACACCGGATGAGTAGGGACAAGGTCCCGCGACCTCCACCCAGAGACCCGCGGGGGGTCCCCAACCCCCCCGGAGAGGGGCAGCTTCCCACCGCGAAGTCCGGACGGGCAGAGGCCCGGCAGCCGGGACCCGTCCCCGGATCCAACTACGAGCTTTTTAACTGCAGCAACGTTAACATACGCTATTGGAGCTGGAATTACCGCGGCTGCTGGCACCAGACTTGCCCTCCAATGGGTCCTCACCCACGGACGTAGATTGAGTTCATTTCGGTCCCGAAACCTTCAAACGGGGCCTCGCACCGATATTTTTCGTCACTACCTCCCCGTGTCGGGAATGGGTAATTTGCGCGCCTGCTGCCTTCCTTGGATGTGGTAGCCGTTTCTCAGGCTCCCTCTCCGGAATCGAACCCAGATTCCCCGTTACCCGTGGTCACCACACGTAGTCCCGTAGACTACCGTCGAAAGTTGATAGGGCAGACACTCGAATGAGACGTCGCCGCCCCGAAGGGCTCTGCGATCGGCCAAAGGTTATCTAGAGTCACCAAAGCGGACCCGACCGGAGTCGGGAGGGGGTTTTTTGGTTCTGATAAATGCACGTATCCGTGGGGGGCGCCGAGGGGGGAAGGTGAACCAGTCACCGACCACCTCGAAACGGCACCCCCACTTCCAACGCTTCGTTTGCATGTATTAGCTCTGGAATTACCACAGTTATACCAAGTAACGTGTGGAGCGATCAAAGGAACCATAACTGATTTAATGAGCCATTCGCAGTTTCACTGTACCAACGCCCGTGTGTACTTAGACTTGCATGGCTTAATCTTTGAGACAAGCATATGATACTGGCAGGATCAACCAGGCCGATCCCTCTGGTACTCAAACCCGGCTTGGGGAAAGAGAGAGAGTCGGTGGTGCGTGGAACTCGACCCCCCGAAGGAGGAAGAGACGCGCACCGCGGAAAGGCTTTTCGAACGAGACCCCCCGGAGGTGGGTCTGCAATCGGGGGTTTGACTACTTGGAAAATGTACGATTCAAGGCCCGGACGGTGCAGGCTAGGGGCCGGTTCCTTCCCTCAATAGGATCCCGACCCTAAGGCACCACCGACTCGGACCTTTTAACGGACCCAAACTGCGGTGGAAATTAGACCGACGGATCGGCTAAGTCTCCCTCGGAACGATTCTGGGACAAGCGGACCCCCTGTTACGGGGGGTCCACGAGCCATGGAGGCTGGAGCACGTGGCGGGGAGGATCGTTCTAAAAGCCGGTATTATTTCGGATTAGAAGCCTGCCCCTGGTGCTCCGGGTATGCCGCATTTCGAACGGGCGTAAAGGACGTCCGTTTAAGGGAAGAGAATGGAAGAGAATTTCCTGGCCCCCTCAAAGCGCGAGGAGGTCGGCATAGGTTTTACGGTACGCCCCCCCCGGAGCCGTCTGATGTTCAGAAGACGAAGGGTTTTGCCCCCAATCTCGTAAGGTCGAGGGCTCACCACCGAACTTCCAGCCGCGGTCCTTGGTAGGACCGATACGCGGACAAGCCGCAAAATCCTGGCCCCCTCGCAGTGCGAGGAGGTCGGCAAAGGTTTTACGATTCGCCCCCCCGGAGCCTACGGTTAGTTTTCTCGATTTAAGAAGACGAAGGGGGTCGGGCCCGGGAACCGTAAACCGAGCGCCTCTTCCCCTGCGAACTTCCAGCCGCGGTCCGTTTAAAAAGACCGATCCGTGACACCTCTAATGCGCTCTTTGCCTCCGGCCGTTTCCAGCGCGGGGGCCCGGTGGTGCGCTCCCAAGTCCCCGCGGAGGGGAAAATCTGGGAGATCCCACATTAGACCAAGCGGAACGCCGGTCTTCGCCTCGGGGGTTTGTATGCCCCTTTCGACTCGCGCACGGGCAAGAGTTAGGTTAGGAACGGGGACAACTGCCGGCGGGCGGCCCGTCGCACCCACCCCGCAAGTGGGCAGGTGGTCGGTGGCCTGTGGACCCGCCGCTCGGATTCGTTTATAGTAGGAACCATAACGGGGTACAACCCTCATACGCTCGACCCCCTCACGCCCAGAGAAGTGTTCACCTCCCTGGGCATATATCGAACGAATCATCGGGATTGAAGGGGAGGCCACCCAAACCATCCCCTTAGCCCAGAGGGGTGCCAGTCCTCGGGCTTCGGTATTCGCATCACCGGGGTCTATGGAGGTCTCGACTTAGGTTTTGAAAACCTCCAGAGGGGGGGCCGGATTAACCACCACCCTAGCCCAGAGGGGTGCCAGTCCTCGGGCTTCGGTATTCGCATCACCGGGGTCTATGGAGGTCTCGACTTAGGTTTTGAAAACCTCCAGAGGTGGGGCCGGATTAACCACCACCCTAGCCCAGAGGGGTGCCAGTCCTCGGGCATGTCACTTCGCATCACCGGGGTTCTATGGAGGTCTCGACTTAGGTTTTAAAAACCTCCAGAGGGTGGGGGCATATCTTATCCCCACCCTAGCCCAGAGGGGTGCCAGTCCTCGGGCATGTCATTTCGCATCACCGGGGTCTACGGAGGTCTCGACTTAGGTTTTGAAAACCTCCAGAGGGTGGGGGCATATCTTATCCCCACCCTAGCCCAGAGGGGTGCCAGTCCTCGGGCTTCGGTATTCGCATCACCGGGGTCTACGGAGGTCTCGACTTAGGTTTTGAAAACCTCCAGAGGGTGGGGCCTGACTTACCACCAACCCTTAGCCCAGAGGTGTGCCACTCCTCGGGCATGGAATTCGCATCAACGGGGTCTACGGATGTCTCGACTTAGGTTTTGAACACATCCAGGGAAGCAGAGCGGACATTCCCATTATTTCAAGCCCATCGGGAAGCCACTCCTTTGGGCATAGCGTTTCGCATCGCTGTTACCCAAACTTACGTCTGATTTAATGCCTCCCTAATATCCCGACGGCACCAGGCTGAGAAACCATATGCCCACAGGATTTGAGGCGTTGGAACCTCGTTCGCATAGCCGACAACGATGAACCTCCCTCGGACTCGCTACGAGGCTTGAGGAGGGTCCTGATTTTCTTAAAATCTCAGGTGAGGGACTTAGAAAATTTTCACTTTAAAACCACAGACCTCCAGAGGAGAGACCGGGCTTATCACAACCTTAGCCCAGAGGGCGTCACTCCTCGGGCATGTCACTTCGCATCACCGGGGGTCCATGGATGTCTCGACTTAGGTTTTGAACACATCCAGAAGGGGGGGCCGGATTAACCACCACCCTTAGCCCAGAGGGGTGCCAGTCCTCGGGCTTTAAATTCGCTTCGCCGGGGTCTATGGAAGTCATTTTTTAGACCTCCAGAGGGGAGGCAACCCAAACCATCCCCTTAGCCCAGAGGTGTGCCACTCCTCGGGCTTGTGTATTCGCATCACCGGGGTCCATGGAAGTCATTTTAGACATCCAGAGGGGAGGCCACCCTAACCATCCCCTTAGCCCAGAGGGGTGCCAGTCCTCGGGCTTTAAATTCGCTTCGCCGGGGTCTATGGAAGTCATTTTTAGACCTCCAGAGGGGAGGCAACCCAAACCATCCCCTTAGCCCAGAGGTGTGCCAATCCTCGGGCTTGTGTATTCGCATCACCGGGGTCCATGGAAGTCATTTTAGACATCCAGAGGGGAGGCCACCCTAACCATCCCCTTAGCCCAGAGGGGTGCCAGTCCTCGGGCTTTAAATTCGCTTCGCCGGGGTCTATGGAAGTCATTTTTAGACCTCCAGAGGGGAGGCAACCCAAACCATCCCCTTAGCCCAGAGGTGTGCCACTCCTCGGGCTTGTGTATTCGCATCACCGGGGTCCATGGAAGTCATTTTAGACATCCAGAGAGTGGGGCCGGTCTTACCACCACCCTTAAGCCCAGAGGGCGTCACTCCTCGGGCATGAAATTCGGATTACCGGGGTCTATGGATGTCTCAACTTAGGTTTTGAACACATCCAGAGGGGAGGCCACCCAAACCATCCCCTTAGCCCGGAGGTGTGCACCTCCTCGGGCTTCAAATTCGAATCACCGGGGTCCATGGAAGTCATTTTAGACATCCAGAGAGTGGGGCCGGTCTTACCACCACTCTTAGCCCAGAGGGCGCCACTCCTCGGGCATGAAATTCGCATCACCGGGGTCCATGGAAGTCAGTTTAGACCTCCAGAGAGTGGGGCCGGTCTTACCACCACTCTTAAGCCCAGAGGGCGTCACTCCTCGGGCATGAAATTCGGATTACCGGGGTCTATGGATGTCTCAACTTAGGTTTTGAACACATCCAGAGGGGAGGCCACCCAAACCATCCCCTTAGCCCGGAGGTGTGCACCTCCTCGGGCTTGAAATTCGAATCACCGGGGTCCATGGAAGTCAGTTTAGACCTCCAGAGAGTGGGGCCGGTCTTACCACCACCCTTAAGCCCAGAGGGCGTCACTCCTCGGGCATGGAATTCGCATCAACGGGGTCTACGGATGTCTCGACTTAGGTTTTGAACACATCCAGGGAAGCAGAGCGGACATTCCCATTATTTCAAGCCCATCGGGAAGCCACTCCTTTGGGCATAGCGTTTCGCATCGCTGTTACCCAAACTTACGTCTGATTTAATGCCTCCCTAATATCCCGACGGCACCAGGCTGAGAAACCATATGCCCACAGGATTAGAGGCGTCTGAACCCCTTTCGCATAGCCGACAACGATGAACCTCCCTCGGACTCGCTACGAGGCTTGAGGAGGGTCCTGATTCTCTTAAAATCTCAGGTGAGGGACTTAGAAAATATTCACTTTAAAACCACAGACCTCCAGAGGAGAGACCGGGCTTATCACAACCTTAGCCCAGAAGGCACCACTCTTCGGGCATGTCACTTCGCATCACCGGGGTCCATGGAAGTCTCGACTTAGGTTTTGAACGCATCCAGAGGGTGGGAGCCGGACTTACCACCACCCTTAGCCCAGAGGGCGTCACTCCTCGGGCATAAAATTCGGATAACCGGGGTCCATGGAAGTCAATTTTGACCTCCAGAGAGGGGGGGGGGCCTGGCTTACCACCACCCTAAGCCCAGAGGGCGTCACTCCTCGGGCATGAAATACGCTACACCGGGGTCCATGGAAGTCAGTTTAGACCTCCAGAGAGGGGGGGCCGGGCTTACCACCACCCTTAGCCCAGAGGGCACCACTCCTCGGGCTTGAAATTCGCATCACCGGGGTCCATGGAAGTCTCGACTTAGGTTTTGGAAACCTCCAGAGGGGGGGCTGCACTTACCACCACCCTAAGCCCAGAGGGCGTCACTCCTCGGGCATGAAATACGCTATACCGGGGTCCATGGAAGTCCTTTTAGACCTCCAGAGAGGGGGGGGCCGGGCTTACCACCACCCTTAGCCCAGAGGGCACCACTCCTCGGGCTTGAAATTCGCATCACCGGGGTCCATGGAAGTCTCGACTTAGGTTTTGGAAACCTCCAGAGGGGGGGCTGCACTTACCACCACCCTTAGCCCAGAGGTTCATCACTCCTCGGGCATGAAATTCGGATAACCGGGGTCCATGGAAGTCAGTTTAGACCTCCAGAGAGTGGGGCCGGGCTTACCACCACCCTAAGCCCAGAGGGCGTCACTCCTCGGGCATGAAATTCAGATAACCGGGGTCCATGGAAGTCAGTTTAGACCTCCAGAGAGTGGGGCCGGGCTTACCACCACCCTAAGCCCAGAGGGCGTCACTCCTCGGGCATGAAATTCGGATAACCGGGGTCCATGGAAGTCTCGACTTAGGTTTTGGAGACCTCCAGAGGGGGGGCCGGGCATACCACCACCCTTAGCCCAGAGGGCGTCACTCCTCGGGCATGAAATACGCTATACCGGGGTCCATGGAAGTCAGTTTTGACCTCCAGAGAGGGGGGGCCTGGCTTACCACCACCCTAGCCGAGAGGGCGTCACTCCTCGGGCATGAAATTCGCTTCACCGGGGTCCATGGAAGTCATTTTAGACCTCCAGAGAGGGGGGGCTGCACTTACCACCACCCTAGCCGAGAGGGCGTCACTCCTCGGGCATGAAATTCGGATCACCGGGGTCCATGGAAGTCAGTTTAGACCTCCAGAGAGTGGGGCCGGGCTTACCACCACCCTAAGCCCAGAGGGCGTCACTCCTCGGGCATGAAATTCGGATAACCGGGGTCCATGGAAGTCTCGACTTAGGTTTTGGAGACCTCCAGAGGGGGGGCCGGGCATACCACCACCCTTAGCCCAGAGGGCGTCACTCCTCGGGCATGAAATACGCTTAACCGGGGTCCATGGAAGTCAATCTAGACCTCCAGAGAGGGGGGGCCGGGCTTACCACCACCCTTAGCCCAGAGGTGTGCTCCTCATCGGGCATGAAATACGCTTCACCGGGGTCCATGGAAGTCATTCGAGACCTCCAGAGGGGGGGCTGGGCATACCACCACCCTTAGCCCAGAGGTGAGTCACTCCTCGGGCATCAAATTCGCATCACCGGGGTCCATGGAAGTCAGTTTAGACTTCCAGAGGGGGGGCCGAGCATACCACCACCCTTAGCCCAGAGGTGTGCTCCTCATCGGGCATCAAATTCGCATCACCGGGGTCCATGGAAGTCATTCGAGACCTCCAGAGGGGGGGGCCGAGCATACCACCACCCTTAGCCCAGAGGTGAGTCACTCCTCGGGCATCAAATTCGCATCACCGGGGTCCATGGAAGTCAGTTTAGACTTCCAGAGGGGGGGCCGAGCATACCACCACCCTTAGCCCAGAGGTGTGCTCCTCATCGGGCATCAAATTCGCATCACCGGGGTCCATGGAAGTCATTCGAGACCTCCAGAGGGGGGGCCGAGCATACCACCACCCTTAGCCCAGAGGTGAGTCACTCCTCGGGCATCAAATTCGCATCACCGGGGTCCATGGAAGTCAGTTTAGACTTCCAGAGGGGGGGCCGAGCATACCACCACCCTTAGCCCAGAGGTGTGCTCCTCATCGGGCATCAAATTCGCATCACCGGGGTCCATGGAAGTCATTCGAGACCTCCAGAGGGGGGGCCGAGTATACCACCACCCTTAGCCCAGAGGTGAGTCACTCCTCGGGCATCAAATTCGCATCACCGGGGTCCATGGAAGTCAGTTTAGACCTCCAGAGGGGGGGCCGAGCATACCACCACCCTTAGCCCAGAGGTGAGTCACTCCTCGGGCATCAAATTCGCATCACCGGGGTCCATGGAAGTCAGTTTAAACATCCAGAGGGGGGGGCCGAGCATACCACCACCCTTAGCCCAGAGGTGTGCTCCTCATCGGGCATCAAATTCGCATCACCGGGGTCCATGGAAGTCATTCGAGACCTCCAGAGGGGGGGCCGAGTATACCACCACCCTTAGCCCAGAGGTGAGTCACTCCTCGGGCATCAAATTCGCATCACCGGGGTCCATGGAAGTCAGTTTAGACCTCCAGAGGGGGGGCCGAGCATACCACCACCCTTAGCCCAGAGGTGAGTCACTCCTCGGGCATCAAATTCGCATCACCGGGGTCCATGGAAGTCAGTTTAAACATCCAGAGGGGGGGGGCCGAGCATACCACCACCCTTAGCCCAGAGGTGTGCTCCTCATCGGGCATCAAATTCGCATCACCGGGGTCCATGGAAGTCAGTTTAGACCTCCAGAAAGGGGGGCCGAACCTACCACCAACCTTAGCCCAGAGGGCGTCACTCCTCGGGCTTCAAACTCCCATCGCCGGGGTCCCATGGAAGTCTCGACTTAGGTTTTGAACCGTTCCGGGGTCACCTCCAGTGAGATAACGCGGAAATCTCACTATATTCATGCCCACAGGCGAACCAGAGCCTTGGGCTTGTCATAGTTACATACGGTGTACCCAAACTTTCGTCTTTTCTAAAGGAACCCTAATGTCCTGACGGCACCGCACTGGAAACCCCCATGCCCTCTGAATTTTTACCTCTCCGAGGTGCTCCGTTTTGGGCTTGCTACCTAGGGCGAAGAGGGTCAGAAATTTTTCTAAGTCCTACTTTAAAACGTCCCACTGGGAGAACACTAGGGTTAGCACTTTGCCAAAAAATCACGGCTGAATGCAATTTTCACGCCTCGCACCCTTTGTTCGTTTAGATTTAACAAAAAAATCAACCGACCCCCCTTTTTAACAACGCTTTGCCGAATTTAGCTCACTTTTCCCGGCCTGGAATATCTCACGCTTGCCCCCCACGGTACTTACCTCCGGGGAAGACACCCCCGTCGCTGCCAACGCCCATGCCCGGCCCAGGCTCACCCGACTCGGCCTCGCTCGCTCCATCGCCCGCTCCAAACCTCCGGGGAGAAGACCCCCATCGCCGCCAACGCCCATGCCCGGCCCAGGCTCACCCGACTCGGCCTCGCTCGCTACATCGCCCCGCTCCAAACCTCCGGGGCTGGACCTCCACCAACCCAGCGCACCTCTCGAACCTATCCGGCCCACACTTAAGCACTCCTCCTCGGACTAAACCATCCAGCCCGCGCCGCTGGAACGAGCGCCCACTGGAAGACCTGAGCCTCAAACCCGCGCGCTTTACGGTTCTCTATCTCCCCGGGCTCGGAGCACTTTTCTCGGCCATGGGACCTCCAGGGGGGGCCCTTCATGGCTCCGTCAATATTCCTTTAAGTCTCACTCCGCCCACTGGAAGACCCGAGCCCCAAACCCGCGCGCTTTACGGTTCTCTATCTCCCCGGGCTCGGGGCACTTTTCTCGGCCATGGGACCTCCAGGGGAGGCCCTTCCTGGCTCCGTCATCATTCCTCTAAGTCTCATTCCGCCCACTGCGATACCCGAGGTCTTTAACCGCGGCGTTCACGGTTCTCTATCACCCCGGGCTCGGAGCACTTTTCTCGGCCATGGGACCTCCAGGGGAGGCCCCTCATGGCTCCGTCATCATTCCTCTAAGTCTCATTCCGCCCACTGCGATACCCGAGGTCTTTAACCGCGGCGTTCACGGTTCTCTATCACCCCGGGCTCGGAGCACTTTTCTCGGCCATGGGACCTCCAGGGGAGGCCCCTCATGGCTCCGTCATCATTCCTCTAAGTCTCATTCCGCCCACTGCGATACCCGAGGTCTTTAACCGCGGCGTTCACGGTTCTCTATCACCCCGGGCTCGGAGCACTTTTCTCGGCCATGGGACCTCCAGGGGAGGCCCCTCATGGCTCCGTCATCATTCCTCTAAGTCTCATTCCGCCCACTGCGATACCCGAGGTCTTAGACCGCGGCGTTCACGGTTCTCTATCACCCCGGGCTCGGAGCACTTTTCTCGGCCATGGGACCTCCAGGGGAGGCCCCTCATGGCTCCGTCAATATTCCTCTAAGTCTCATTCCGCCCACTGCGATACCCGGGCTCAGAGCATGTACTTCGGCCATGGGACCACAAGAGGGCGCCCTTCTTCAGAAACTGCTGACATCCAGGACCATTCAAGGGAGCGACCTGCCTCCCTATGCCCGCCACCGGCTCCCTCTAACCGGTGTACTGGCTCTCGGGGCCCGCGCCCCAGAGAACCAGAGTTTCGGAAATTGCACTAAGTCCAGACATCCAGGACCATTCAAGGGAGCGACCTGCCTCCCTATGCCCGCCACCGGCTCCCTCTAACCGGTGTACTGGCTCTCGGGGCCCGCGCCCCAGAGAACCAGAGTTTCGGAAATTGCACTAAGTCCAGACATCCAGGACCATTCAAGGGAGCGACCTGCCTCCCTATGCCCGCCACCGGCTCCTTCTAACCGGTGTACTGGCTCTCGGGGCCCGCGCCCCAGAGAACCAGAGTTTCGG
>NW_027101324.1:3436608-3441608 GCF_029633855.1 Hoplias malabaricus
CCCAGGGACCCAGAGCCCCAGAGCCTCAGAGACCCAGAGCCCCAGAGACCCAGAGACCCAGAGCCCCAGAGTCCCAGAGCCCCAGGGACCCAGAGCCCCAGAGTCCCAGGGACCCAGAGACCCAGAGCCCCAGGGACCCAGAGCCCCAGAGTCCCAGGGACCCAGAGACCCAGAGCCCCAGAGCCCCAGAGTCCCAGGGACCCAGAGTCCCAGGGACCCAGAGCCCCAGAGCCCCAGAGTCCCAGAGCCCCAGAGCCCCAGAGCCCCAGAGCCACAGGGACCCAGAGCCCCAGGGACCCAGAGCCCCAGAGTCCCAGGGACCCAGAGACCCAGAGTCCCAGGGACCCAGAGACCCAGAGCCCCAGGGACCCAGAGCCCCAGAGCCCCAGAGTCCCAGGGACCCAGAGACCCAGAGCCCCAGAGCCCCAGAGCCCCAGGGACCCAGAGACCCAGAGCCCCAGAGCCCCAGAGCCCCAGAGTCCCAGGGACCCAGAGCCCCAAGGACCCAGGGACCCAGAGTCCCAGGGACCCAGAGTCCCAGGGACCCAGAGACCCAGGGACCCAGAGTCCCAGAGTCCCAGAGTCCCAGGGACCCAGAGCCCCAGGGACCCAGAGCCCCAGGGACCCAGGGACCCAGGGACCCAGAGACCCAGAGCCCCAGGGACCCAGAGCCCCAGAGCCCCAGAGCCCCAGAGCCCCAGAGTCCCAGGGACCCAGGGACCCAGGGACCCAGGGACCCAGAGCCCCAGAGCCCCAGGGACCCAGAGTCCCAGGGACCCAGAGACCCAGAGCCCCAGGGACCCAGGGACCCAGGGACCCAGGGACCCAGAGACCCAGAGCCCCAGAGCCCCAGGGACCCAGGGACCCAGGGACCCAGAGACCCAGAGACCCAGAGCCCCAGGGACCCGGCGCACCGGTCGAACCTATCTGGCCCACACTTAAGCCCCCGCCCTCGGACTAAACCAATCAGCCTGCCCCGTCAAAAAAGATGCCCACTGGTAGACCTGGAACCTTAAAATATATTGGAAGTGGGATGGTTGCCCAATTGCTGTATAATATATTGCAAGTTCATCCTGCCCACTGGTGGACCTGGGAGCCAAAACGGCGCGCAATATATTGGAAGTGGGACGGTTGCGCAATCGCTGTACAATATATTGGAAGTGGGATGGTTGCCCAATTGCTGTATAATATATTGCAAGTTCATCCTGCCCACTGGTGGACCTGGGTGCCAAAACGGCGCGCAATATATTGGAAGTGGGACGGTTGAGCAATCGCTGTACAATATATTGGAAGTGGGATGGTTGCCCAATTGCTGTACAATATATTGGAAGTGGGATGGTTGCCCAATTGCTGTATAATATATTGCAAGTTCATCCTGCCCACTGGTGGACCTGGGAGACAAAACGACGCACAATATATTGGAAGTGGGACGGTTGCGCAATCGCTGTACAATATATTGGAAGTGGGATGGTTGCCCAATTGCTGTATAATGTATTGGAAGGACCCTCCGTCAAATCTCAAAGTTCATTCTGCCCACTGGTGGACCTGGGAGACAAAACGCCGCACAATATATTGAAAGTGGGATGGTTGCCCAATTGCTGTACAATACATGGGAAGTGGGATGGTTGTCCAGTTCATTACACCCTCATCCTGGGCCTCTGATTAGGCTTGCCCCGGAGCTTACCACCGGTGCCTACCTCCAGGGGCTTATTCACCCCAACGCCCTGGTCCCCTAACCCGGCATGAATTTCACCAAGGGTCCCCTACCTCCGGGGCTCCCTATCAGCCAATACATTAAGAACACCTCATCCTGGGCCTCTGATAAGGCTTGCCCCGGAGTTTACCACCGGGGCCTACCTCCGGGGCCTAATTAAACCCAACGCCCTGGTTCCCTGAACGGGCCTTATTCAAACAACCTCTCCGCCGCCTAAGCTCCGGAGCTTCCTTTTGGCTCCCAGAGGCCCAGAGGCCCAGGCTCCCAGAGGCCCAGAGGCCCAGGCTACCAGAGGCCCAGGCTACCAGAGGCCCAGAGGCCCAGAGCCCCAGAGGCCCAGAGACCCAGGCTACCAGAGGCCCAGAGGCCCAGAGGCCCAGAGGCCCAGAGACCCAGAGGCCCAGAGTCCCAGAGACCCAGAGACCCAGAGGCCCATAGACCCAGAGGCCCAGAGACCCAGAGACCCAGAGCCCCGGGGACCCAGAGACCCAGAGACCCAGAGCCCCAGAGCCCCAGAGTCCCAGGGACCCAGAGCCCCAGAGCCCCGGGGACCCAGAGCCCCAGAGCCCCGGGGACCCAGAGACCCAGAGCCCCAGAGACCCAGAGCCCCAGAGGCCCAGAGCCCCAGAGGCCCAGAGGCCCAGAGGCCCAGAGACCCAGAGGCCCAGAGACCCAGAGACCCAGAGACCCAGAGGCCCAGAGTCCCAGAGACCCAGAGACCCAGAGACCCAGAGGCCCAGAGTCCCAGAGACCCAGAGACCCAGAGACCCAGAGACCCAGGGCCCCAGGGCCCCAGAGACCCAGAGACCCAGAGACCCAGAGTCCCAGAGTCCCAGAGTCCCAGGGACCCAGAGCCCCAGAGCCCCGGGGACCCAGAGCCCCAGAGCCCCGGGGACCCAGAGACCCAGAGCCCCAGAGTCCCAGAGTCCCAGAGTCCCAGGGACCCAGAGCCCCAGAGCCCCAGAGACCCAGGGACCCAGAGCCCCAGAGCCCCGGGGACCCAGAGCCCCAGAGCCCCGGGGACCCAGAGACCCAGAGCCCCAGAGTCCCAGAGTCCCAGGGACCCAGAGCCCCAGAGCCCCGGGGACCCAGAGGCCCAGAGGCCCAGAGGCCCAGAGGCCCAGAGTCCCAGAGACCCAGAGCCCCAGAGCCCCAGAGCCCCAGAGGCCCAGAGCCCCAGAGCCCCAGAGACCCAGAGCCCCAGAGCCCCAGAGACCCAGAGACCCAGAGACCCAGAGACCCAGAGCCCCAGAGCCCCAGAGCCCCAGAGCCCCGGGGACCCAGAGCCCCAGAGCCCGGGGACCCAGAGACCCAGAGCCCCAGAGCCCCAGGGACCCAGAGCCCCAGAGTCCCAGAGCCCCAGAGCCCCGGGGACCCAGAGCCCCAGAGCCCCGGGGACCCAGAGACCCAGAGCCCCAGAGTCCCAGGGACCAAGAGCCCCAGAGCCCCGGGGACCCAGAGCCCCAGAGACCCAGAGCCCCAGGGACCCAGAGACCCAGAGACCCAGAGCCCCAGAGTCCCAGAGACCCAGAGCCCCAGAGTCCCAGGGACCAAGAGCCCCAGAGCCCCGGGGACCCAGAGCCCCAGGCTACCAGAGGCCCAGGCTCCCAGAGGCCCAGAGGCCCAGAGGCCCAGAGGCCCAGAGGCCCAGGCTACCAGAGGCCCAGGCTACCAGAGGCCCAGAGGCCCAGAGCCCCAGAGCCCCAGAGCCCCAGAGACCCAGAGGCCCAGAGACCCAGAGACCCAGAGTCCCAGAGACCCAGAGACCCAGGCTACCAGAGGCCCAGAGGCCCAGAGGCCCAGGCTACCAGAGGCCCAGGCTTCCAGAGGCCCAGAGAAATTTTATTTATATTTGATTTGGACATTTTACGCTCTTTCTGGACCCTTAGACCCTCCCCCAAGCTTTGGGCGGGACTTTAGAGAGGTCAAAGTTGAATGCATCCCATTTGCAATATATATGACACTGTTAAATATATTGGAAGTTGGATGGTGTAGGTTATTCCATTCAGAAAGCCAATCAGAGCCAATCAGAGCCAAG
The DNA here is from genome assembly GCF_029633855.1 of Hoplias malabaricus. Lineage (NCBI taxonomy): Eukaryota > Metazoa > Chordata > Actinopteri > Characiformes > Erythrinidae > Hoplias > Hoplias malabaricus. The sequence continues at coordinate 3,440,361 of NW_027101324.1, forward strand.
TGACACATACTAAAGGGATGGGCCCAACGTTCTGAACTCCTAGATGGAGCACCAGTGCCCCTAGTGCTGTCCAAATGGCGATTTTGCCGCGGGTATCAAACTGGAAAAAGTTATCACTCAGTGTCCAAATGGTCATGCTTTATACGGCATTATGGATCCATAACCGGCATACAATCCCACTGTGGTCATAAGTGTCCAATGGCAATATATTTGAATGGGCCTTTGTCCAGAAAGTGTATAGTGGGGCTAACTTAAGAGAGTCATAGTTACTCCCGCCGTTAACCCGCGCTTCGATGAATTTCTTCACTTTGACATTCAGAGCACTGGGCAGAATTCACATCGTGTCAACACCCGGTCCAAGAGCCTTCACGATGCTGTGTTTTAATTAAACAGTCGGATTCCCCTTGTCCGCAGCAGTTCTAATTCGGCTGTTAGGTGCCGGCCGAGAGACCCGGCCCCGGAGGTCTCCCCCCGAGGCGAGACTCATAAGCCCGAGAGATCCACGGAGCCTAGGCTCGGCGCGCGAGGCTCCAGGGACACCGCCCCGACCCACCGAAGCCCCACCACCGGCGGTGGCCCGCTACGAGTCCACACACGCACGAGAGACCGCAACCCCCCCACGCGGACCTACGTTCCATTGCGTCCCTCCGCGTCCCATCGGGGGAGAGCGAAGGGCCGGACGCTCGAGCTTAGCCGGGGGCGGCCCACCCGGCGACGGGCGTCGGGAGCCCGGCCCGGCTTAGGTAGGGAGAGGGAGGCCGAAGGCGGTCATCCGACGGAGGTTAGTCCCGAAGGACGCTCCCCCGCCGGCATCCCACCGACGACCGGCTCCCCTACCGTCGACCTGACCGAGGCCCCCTAAGCGCCACCGCCGAGGGGGGGACACGCACCGGGGCTTAAGGTCTCGCTCGCCGCGACCCACTCTCATCGACCCCGACAGACAGACGGAGCCTTGTTCACGGGGGTTTGGATATACTGGGGGGACAATCTCTCGCCGTGCGCTTCCTCGCGCGCAGGACCCAGTGGGGGGGGGCCCGAAGGTGGACCGGGAACAGCTCCCCGTCGCACGGGCAGCACCGGGCTTTCGGACCCCGCATCAGCAGACACGGGCCCGACCGAGCTCAGCCATTAGAGCCAATCCTTATCCCGAAGTTACGGATCCGTCTTGCCGACTTCCCTTACCTACATTGTTCCAACACGCCAGAGGCTGTTCACCTTGGAGACCTGATGCGGATATGGGTACGGCCT
>NW_027101324.1:3444108-3456608 GCF_029633855.1 Hoplias malabaricus
TTTAATCGGCACTCGCCACCCCCGCGTCCGACTGCGCGGAGCCCCGCTCGGGACTCGGGGAGAGACCGTAACGGACGTGGACCCGGACCTACTCGGCTCTCCCTCCGTTCCCTGTACGGAGCTCTCTCGCAACACGGGCCGCGTGGACTGGCTCGGAACCGAGTCTTCGTTTGGGAAGACGAAGGGCCGTTTTCAGGCCCTGCGAGCTTCCAGCCGCGGTCTCTCTCTCTCAGCGGGGGCGCGGAGACCGATCGATGGGTAAAGCGACCCTCAGACAGGCGTGGCCGCGGGATGGACCCCCGCGGCCGCAATATGCGTTCGAAATTTCGATGATCTGTGTCCTGCAATTCACATTAGTTAACGCAGATGGCTGCGTTCTTCATCGAAGCACGAGCCGAGTGATCCACCGCTAAGAGTCGTATTCGGGTTTGTGCCCGGCCCGTTACAGGCCGGGCGAAGGAAGCCATTCGAACAAGAGACAATTTTTGCCAATATATTTCAAGCCGGGTGCCTTCCACCCCCGTGCAGGGGGGGAAAGGTCATTGAACCTGGGCGTCACCACCGGACCGAGGAGTTACGGCCCGGGGGACGATCGCCCGAGTAGGTGCCCGAGACTTACGTGGTTTAGGAGACCGGGGTCTAGGCACCCGCCGTTCCCGGCGAGGCCCAGGGGTTTGGTTCGCTGCGTTACGGGTCCCGGTCTAAGGCATTCAGGCGTGCGCTCAAAGCCAAGCTCTCCACCCCGGAGGGTATGAGCGAGGCCCGGTGGTACGCTCCCAAGTCCCCGCTTAGGGGAAGGCGCTGGGTAGATCCCACCTAGTCAGGACCGGCGGGCACCGGCCGTCTCCTTTCGGGTGTTTATAAACGCATCCGGGGTTCGTGAGGCCCCTTCAACTCGCGCACCGGCCTTAGACTATTATACGGTCCGTCTCTGCGAAGCCAACATCGGGGGTATTTTGCATGCGCTCTTAAGCTCCGCTCTAACCCCGTGAGGGGAAAGAGTTTCGCCCGGCGGTACGCTCCCGTCCACCACCGCCCCCTGTGCCGGGGGGATGGGTTCAGGGAGATCCCACCGAGGCCGGCGAGCACCGGCCAACGCCCTGGGGGTGAGTAAGCCCCTTTGACTCGCGCACGCACAATCAAGCCTTCAACGATCAATGGTTTTTTGGGTTTAACTACCCGGCGGGCGGCTCCGGCGCCACTCTTCCCCCCGCGAACGGGAGGGGCGGACCGGGGTACCTATGCACCTAAGGCGGTCCTCGCATAACCCCGAGTTCCGAAGCCGGCTCGCTACGTCCACCCACCCGGAGGGGGGAGAGACTCACGTCGGCCGACGACGAAAGGTACGAGGCTTCTGCGGTCCATACCTTGAAGGTACCCGCCGGGGGGGAGGTTCGGCCTCTCGAGTCCGACTCGACAACCGGCACGGACGGCGGGCGCCGACCGCGGCCAGGTCACCGTTATTGATCCTTCCGCAGGTTCCCCTACGAAAACCTTGTTACGACTTTTACTCCCTCTAGATGTCCGGGTTCGATCGACTTCCCATCGCCCGGAGGCGACCCCCGTTCGAGGGCCGCCCCGGGGACGGTCCGAGGACCTCACCGAGGCATCCGATCGGTAGTAGCGACGGGCGGTGTGTACAAAGGGCAGGGACTTAATCGACGCGGGCTGGTGACCCGCGCCTACTTGGAATTCCTCGTTCGAGGGGAATAGTTGCAATCCCCTGTCCCCAGCGGGGAATGGCGTTCATAGGATTGCCCGCACCTCTCGGCGTAGGGTAACTTACATGTTGAACCAGCCATTGTAGCTCACGTGCGACCCCGGACTTCTAAGGGCATCACAGACCTGTTATTGCTCCATTTCTCAAGTGGCTTCTGTGCCACAAATCGCTCTAAGAAGTTTAGCCACCGACCGCTGATTCCCACCGGGCGAACCCCAACCTTCAGGCCCGCGGTAAGCGGGAGGGCACCGGGGAGGGGAGAGGGAAGGCGAAGGCGAAGGACGGACAACCCACACCCGGAGAGCGGAACGAGGTGCGGACGGCATCGGGGAGGGAACCGAACGCGAAGGGGAGAGGCCGGAGCCACCCACTCGACGCAGAACTGAACCCCCGTCAACCGCATCACCTCCCCGAACCGATCCGGGGTAGAACCGGACCCCCGCCGAAACCCCCAACACCCCCACCCCGATGGGGACCCCCCGCGAACGGGGACCTTCGGGGATAGAGTCCGACCCAGGAGAGGGGCCGTGTAACTACTTAAAGGATGGGATCTCGTTCGTTACCGGAATTGACCAGACGAATCGCTCCACGAACTACCAACGGCCATGCACCACCACCCACAGAATCGAGAAAGAGCCGTCAATCTGTCAATCCTTACCGTGTCCGGGCCGGGTTAGGTTCCCCGCGTTGAGTCAAATTAAGCCGCAAGCTCCACTCCTGGTGGTGCCCTTCCGTCAATTCCTTTAAGTTTCAGCTTTGCAACCGTACTCCCCCCAGAGCCCAAAGACTCGTGGTTTCCCGGACGCTGCCCGGCGGGTCATAGTCGTTAACCCAACGCCGCCGGATCGCGGGTCGGCATAGTTTACGGTCGGAACTACGACGGTACCTGATCGTCTTCGATCCTCCGACTTTCGTTCTTGATTAATGAAAACATTCTTGGCAAATGCCTTCGCTTTTGTCCGTCCCGCACCGGTCTACGAATTTCACCTCTCTCGGTGCGGTACGAATGCCCCCGGCCGTCCCTCTTAATCATGACCTTTGGTCCGTCAAACCCACGAAATAGGACCAAGAGAGCGGTCGGATACCCCCCCGGCTCGGGGAACCGTGCGGCGGCCAGAAAACGGCCCCGCCCGGCCGCCTCGCCGAAGAGCTCCGACTCGCCCCCCATGGGAAGGCCTTATTCCATTATTCCTAGCTCAGTCCATTCAAGGCACGCTTCGGCCTGCTTTGAGCACTCTGTTTTGTTCAAAGTAAACGCACCGGACCCTTCCGCCCCCCACGTATTCAACCGCGGCGGACGACCCAGCTAAGGGCCTCTCCGCGGAGGAAGGGAGCAGAGGACACCGGATGAGTAGGGACAAGGTCCCGCGACCTCCACCCAGAGACCCGCGGGGGGTCCCCAACCCCCCCGGAGAGGGGCAGCTTCCCACCGCGAAGTCCGGACGGGCAGAGGCCCGGCAGCCGGGACCCGTCCCCGGATCCAACTACGAGCTTTTTAACTGCAGCAACGTTAACATACGCTATTGGAGCTGGAATTACCGCGGCTGCTGGCACCAGACTTGCCCTCCAATGGGTCCTCACCCACGGACGTAGATTGAGTTCATTTCGGTCCCGAAACCTTCAAACGGGGCCTCGCACCGATATTTTTCGTCACTACCTCCCCGTGTCGGGAATGGGTAATTTGCGCGCCTGCTGCCTTCCTTGGATGTGGTAGCCGTTTCTCAGGCTCCCTCTCCGGAATCGAACCCAGATTCCCCGTTACCCGTGGTCACCACACGTAGTCCCGTAGACTACCGTCGAAAGTTGATAGGGCAGACACTCGAATGAGACGTCGCCGCCCCGAAGGGCTCTGCGATCGGCCAAAGGTTATCTAGAGTCACCAAAGCGGACCCGACCGGAGTCGGGAGGGGGTTTTTTGGTTCTGATAAATGCACGTATCCGTGGGGGGCGCCGAGGGGGGAAGGTGAACCAGTCACCGACCACCTCGAAACGGCACCCCCACTTCCAACGCTTCGTTTGCATGTATTAGCTCTGGAATTACCACAGTTATACCAAGTAACGTGTGGAGCGATCAAAGGAACCATAACTGATTTAATGAGCCATTCGCAGTTTCACTGTACCAACGCCCGTGTGTACTTAGACTTGCATGGCTTAATCTTTGAGACAAGCATATGATACTGGCAGGATCAACCAGGCCGATCCCTCTGGTACTCAAACCCGGCTTGGGGAAAGAGAGAGAGTCGGTGGTGCGTGGAACTCGACCCCCCGAAGGAGGAAGAGACGCGCACCGCGGAAAGGCTTTTCGAACGAGACCCCCCGGAGGTGGGTCTGCAATCGGGGGTTTGACTACTTGGAAAATGTACGATTCAAGGCCCGGACGGTGCAGGCTAGGGGCCGGTTCCTTCCCTCAATAGGATCCCGACCCTAAGGCACCACCGACTCGGACCTTTTAACGGACCCAAACTGCGGTGGAAATTAGACCGACGGATCGGCTAAGTCTCCCTCGGAACGATTCTGGGACAAGCGGACCCCCTGTTACGGGGGGTCCACGAGCCATGGAGGCTGGAGCACGTGGCGGGGAGGATCGTTCTAAAAGCCGGTATTATTTCGGATTAGAAGCCTGCCCCTGGTGCTCCGGGTATGCCGCATTTCGAACGGGCGTAAAGGACGTCCGTTTAAGGGAAGAGAATGGAAGAGAATTTCCTGGCCCCCTCAAAGCGCGAGGAGGTCGGCATAGGTTTTACGGTACGCCCCCCCCGGAGCCGTCTGATGTTCAGAAGACGAAGGGTTTTGCCCCCAATCTCGTAAGGTCGAGGGCTCACCACCGAACTTCCAGCCGCGGTCCTTGGTAGGACCGATACGCGGACAAGCCGCAAAATCCTGGCCCCCTCGCAGTGCGAGGAGGTCGGCAAAGGTTTTACGATTCGCCCCCCCGGAGCCTACGGTTAGTTTTCTCGATTTAAGAAGACGAAGGGGGTCGGGCCCGGGAACCGTAAACCGAGCGCCTCTTCCCCTGCGAACTTCCAGCCGCGGTCCGTTTAAAAAGACCGATCCGTGACACCTCTAATGCGCTCTTTGCCTCCGGCCGTTTCCAGCGCGGGGGCCCGGTGGTGCGCTCCCAAGTCCCCGCGGAGGGGAAAATCTGGGAGATCCCACATTAGACCAAGCGGAACGCCGGTCTTCGCCTCGGGGGTTTGTATGCCCCTTTCGACTCGCGCACGGGCAAGAGTTAGGTTAGGAACGGGGACAACTGCCGGCGGGCGGCCCGTCGCACCCACCCCGCAAGTGGGCAGGTGGTCGGTGGCCTGTGGACCCGCCGCTCGGATTCGTTTATAGTAGGAACCATAACGGGGTACAACCCTCATACGCTCGACCCCCTCACGCCCAGAGAAGTGTTCACCTCCCTGGGCATATATCGAACGAATCATCGGGATTGAAGGGGAGGCCACCCAAACCATCCCCTTAGCCCAGAGGGGTGCCAGTCCTCGGGCTTCGGTATTCGCATCACCGGGGTCTATGGAGGTCTCGACTTAGGTTTTGAAAACCTCCAGAGGGGGGGCCGGATTAACCACCACCCTAGCCCAGAGGGGTGCCAGTCCTCGGGCTTCGGTATTCGCATCACCGGGGTCTATGGAGGTCTCGACTTAGGTTTTGAAAACCTCCAGAGGTGGGGCCGGATTAACCACCACCCTAGCCCAGAGGGGTGCCAGTCCTCGGGCATGTCACTTCGCATCACCGGGGTTCTATGGAGGTCTCGACTTAGGTTTTAAAAACCTCCAGAGGGTGGGGGCATATCTTATCCCCACCCTAGCCCAGAGGGGTGCCAGTCCTCGGGCATGTCATTTCGCATCACCGGGGTCTACGGAGGTCTCGACTTAGGTTTTGAAAACCTCCAGAGGGTGGGGGCATATCTTATCCCCACCCTAGCCCAGAGGGGTGCCAGTCCTCGGGCTTCGGTATTCGCATCACCGGGGTCTACGGAGGTCTCGACTTAGGTTTTGAAAACCTCCAGAGGGTGGGGCCTGACTTACCACCAACCCTTAGCCCAGAGGTGTGCCACTCCTCGGGCATGGAATTCGCATCAACGGGGTCTACGGATGTCTCGACTTAGGTTTTGAACACATCCAGGGAAGCAGAGCGGACATTCCCATTATTTCAAGCCCATCGGGAAGCCACTCCTTTGGGCATAGCGTTTCGCATCGCTGTTACCCAAACTTACGTCTGATTTAATGCCTCCCTAATATCCCGACGGCACCAGGCTGAGAAACCATATGCCCACAGGATTTGAGGCGTTGGAACCTCGTTCGCATAGCCGACAACGATGAACCTCCCTCGGACTCGCTACGAGGCTTGAGGAGGGTCCTGATTTTCTTAAAATCTCAGGTGAGGGACTTAGAAAATTTTCACTTTAAAACCACAGACCTCCAGAGGAGAGACCGGGCTTATCACAACCTTAGCCCAGAGGGCGTCACTCCTCGGGCATGTCACTTCGCATCACCGGGGGTCCATGGATGTCTCGACTTAGGTTTTGAACACATCCAGAAGGGGGGGCCGGATTAACCACCACCCTTAGCCCAGAGGGGTGCCAGTCCTCGGGCTTTAAATTCGCTTCGCCGGGGTCTATGGAAGTCATTTTTTAGACCTCCAGAGGGGAGGCAACCCAAACCATCCCCTTAGCCCAGAGGTGTGCCACTCCTCGGGCTTGTGTATTCGCATCACCGGGGTCCATGGAAGTCATTTTAGACATCCAGAGGGGAGGCCACCCTAACCATCCCCTTAGCCCAGAGGGGTGCCAGTCCTCGGGCTTTAAATTCGCTTCGCCGGGGTCTATGGAAGTCATTTTTAGACCTCCAGAGGGGAGGCAACCCAAACCATCCCCTTAGCCCAGAGGTGTGCCAATCCTCGGGCTTGTGTATTCGCATCACCGGGGTCCATGGAAGTCATTTTAGACATCCAGAGGGGAGGCCACCCTAACCATCCCCTTAGCCCAGAGGGGTGCCAGTCCTCGGGCTTTAAATTCGCTTCGCCGGGGTCTATGGAAGTCATTTTTAGACCTCCAGAGGGGAGGCAACCCAAACCATCCCCTTAGCCCAGAGGTGTGCCACTCCTCGGGCTTGTGTATTCGCATCACCGGGGTCCATGGAAGTCATTTTAGACATCCAGAGAGTGGGGCCGGTCTTACCACCACCCTTAAGCCCAGAGGGCGTCACTCCTCGGGCATGAAATTCGGATTACCGGGGTCTATGGATGTCTCAACTTAGGTTTTGAACACATCCAGAGGGGAGGCCACCCAAACCATCCCCTTAGCCCGGAGGTGTGCACCTCCTCGGGCTTCAAATTCGAATCACCGGGGTCCATGGAAGTCATTTTAGACATCCAGAGAGTGGGGCCGGTCTTACCACCACTCTTAGCCCAGAGGGCGCCACTCCTCGGGCATGAAATTCGCATCACCGGGGTCCATGGAAGTCAGTTTAGACCTCCAGAGAGTGGGGCCGGTCTTACCACCACTCTTAAGCCCAGAGGGCGTCACTCCTCGGGCATGAAATTCGGATTACCGGGGTCTATGGATGTCTCAACTTAGGTTTTGAACACATCCAGAGGGGAGGCCACCCAAACCATCCCCTTAGCCCGGAGGTGTGCACCTCCTCGGGCTTGAAATTCGAATCACCGGGGTCCATGGAAGTCAGTTTAGACCTCCAGAGAGTGGGGCCGGTCTTACCACCACCCTTAAGCCCAGAGGGCGTCACTCCTCGGGCATGGAATTCGCATCAACGGGGTCTACGGATGTCTCGACTTAGGTTTTGAACACATCCAGGGAAGCAGAGCGGACATTCCCATTATTTCAAGCCCATCGGGAAGCCACTCCTTTGGGCATAGCGTTTCGCATCGCTGTTACCCAAACTTACGTCTGATTTAATGCCTCCCTAATATCCCGACGGCACCAGGCTGAGAAACCATATGCCCACAGGATTAGAGGCGTCTGAACCCCTTTCGCATAGCCGACAACGATGAACCTCCCTCGGACTCGCTACGAGGCTTGAGGAGGGTCCTGATTCTCTTAAAATCTCAGGTGAGGGACTTAGAAAATATTCACTTTAAAACCACAGACCTCCAGAGGAGAGACCGGGCTTATCACAACCTTAGCCCAGAAGGCACCACTCTTCGGGCATGTCACTTCGCATCACCGGGGTCCATGGAAGTCTCGACTTAGGTTTTGAACGCATCCAGAGGGTGGGAGCCGGACTTACCACCACCCTTAGCCCAGAGGGCGTCACTCCTCGGGCATAAAATTCGGATAACCGGGGTCCATGGAAGTCAATTTTGACCTCCAGAGAGGGGGGGGGCCTGGCTTACCACCACCCTAAGCCCAGAGGGCGTCACTCCTCGGGCATGAAATACGCTACACCGGGGTCCATGGAAGTCAGTTTAGACCTCCAGAGAGGGGGGGCCGGGCTTACCACCACCCTTAGCCCAGAGGGCACCACTCCTCGGGCTTGAAATTCGCATCACCGGGGTCCATGGAAGTCTCGACTTAGGTTTTGGAAACCTCCAGAGGGGGGGCTGCACTTACCACCACCCTAAGCCCAGAGGGCGTCACTCCTCGGGCATGAAATACGCTATACCGGGGTCCATGGAAGTCCTTTTAGACCTCCAGAGAGGGGGGGGGCCGGGCTTACCACCACCCTTAGCCCAGAGGGCACCACTCCTCGGGCTTGAAATTCGCATCACCGGGGTCCATGGAAGTCTCGACTTAGGTTTTGGAAACCTCCAGAGGGGGGGCTGCACTTACCACCACCCTTAGCCCAGAGGTTCATCACTCCTCGGGCATGAAATTCGGATAACCGGGGTCCATGGAAGTCAGTTTAGACCTCCAGAGAGTGGGGCCGGGCTTACCACCACCCTAAGCCCAGAGGGCGTCACTCCTCGGGCATGAAATTCAGATAACCGGGGTCCATGGAAGTCAGTTTAGACCTCCAGAGAGTGGGGCCGGGCTTACCACCACCCTAAGCCCAGAGGGCGTCACTCCTCGGGCATGAAATTCGGATAACCGGGGTCCATGGAAGTCTCGACTTAGGTTTTGGAGACCTCCAGAGGGGGGGCCGGGCATACCACCACCCTTAGCCCAGAGGGCGTCACTCCTCGGGCATGAAATACGCTATACCGGGGTCCATGGAAGTCAGTTTTGACCTCCAGAGAGGGGGGGCCTGGCTTACCACCACCCTAGCCGAGAGGGCGTCACTCCTCGGGCATGAAATTCGCTTCACCGGGGTCCATGGAAGTCATTTTAGACCTCCAGAGAGGGGGGGCTGCACTTACCACCACCCTAGCCGAGAGGGCGTCACTCCTCGGGCATGAAATTCGGATCACCGGGGTCCATGGAAGTCAGTTTAGACCTCCAGAGAGTGGGGCCGGGCTTACCACCACCCTAAGCCCAGAGGGCGTCACTCCTCGGGCATGAAATTCGGATAACCGGGGTCCATGGAAGTCTCGACTTAGGTTTTGGAGACCTCCAGAGGGGGGGCCGGGCATACCACCACCCTTAGCCCAGAGGGCGTCACTCCTCGGGCATGAAATACGCTTAACCGGGGTCCATGGAAGTCAATCTAGACCTCCAGAGAGGGGGGGCCGGGCTTACCACCACCCTTAGCCCAGAGGGCATCACTCCTCGGGCATGAAATTCGCATCACCGGGGTCCATGGAAGTCAGTTTAGACCTCCAGAGGGGGGGCTGAGCATACCACCACCCTTAGCCCAGAGGTGTGCTCCTCATCGGGCATGAAATACGCTTCACCGGGGTCCATGGAAGTCATTCGAGACCTCCAGAGGGGGGGCCGGGCATACCACCACCCTTAGCCCAGAGGTGAGTCACTCCTCGGGCATCAAATTCGCATCACCGGGGTCCATGGAAGTCAGTTTAGACCTCCAGAGGGGGGGCTGAGCATACCACCACCCTTAGCCCAGAGGTGTGCTCCTCATCGGGCATGAAATACGCTTCACCGGGGTCCATGGAAGTCATTCGAGACCTCCAGAGGGGGGGCCGGGCATACCACCACCCTTAGCCCAGAGGTGAGTCACTCCTCGGGCATCAAATTCGCATCACCGGGGTCCATGGAAGTCAGTTTAGACCTCCAGAGGGGGGGCTGAGCATACCACCACCCTTAGCCCAGAGGTGTGCTCCTCATCGGGCATGAAATACGCTTCACCGGGGTCCATGGAAGTCATTCGAGACCTCCAGAGGGGGGGCCGGGCATACCACCACCCTTAGCCCAGAGGTGAGTCACTCCTCGGGCATCAAATTCGCATCACCGGGGTCCATGGAAGTCAGTTTAGACCTCCAGAGGGGGGGCTGAGCATACCACCACCCTTAGCCCAGAGGTGTGCTCCTCATCGGGCATGAAATACGCTTCACCGGGGTCCATGGAAGTCATTCGAGACCTCCAGAGGGGGGGCCGGGCATACCACCACCCTTAGCCCAGAGGTGAGTCACTCCTCGGGCATCAAATTCGCATCACCGGGGTCCATGGAAGTCAGTTTAGACCTCCAGAGGGGGGGCTGAGCATACCACCACCCTTAGCCCAGAGGTGTGCTCCTCATCGGGCATGAAATACGCTTCACCGGGGTCCATGGAAGTCATTCGAGACCTCCAGAGGGGGGGCTGGGCATACCACCACCCTTAGCCCAGAGGTGAGTCACTCCTCGGGCATCAAATTCGCATCACCGGGGTCCATGGAAGTCAGTTTAAACATCCAGAGGGGGGGGGCCGAGCATACCACCACCCTTAGCCCAGAGGTGTGCTCCTCATCGGGCATCAAATTCGCATCACCGGGGTCCATGGAAGTCATTCGAGACCTCCAGAGGGGGGGCCGAGTATACCACCACCCTTAGCCCAGAGGTGAGTCACTCCTCGGGCATCAAATTCGCATCACCGGGGTCCATGGAAGTCAGTTTAGACCTCCAGAGGGGGGGCCGAGCATACCACCACCCTTAGCCCAGAGGTGAGTCACTCCTCGGGCATCAAATTCGCATCACCGGGGTCCATGGAAGTCAGTTTAAACATCCAGAGGGGGGGGCCGAGCATACCACCACCCTTAGCCCAGAGGTGTGCTCCTCATCGGGCATCAAATTCGCATCACCGGGGTCCATGGAAGTCAGTTTAGACCTCCAGAAAGGGGGGCCGAACCTACCACCAACCTTAGCCCAGAGGGCGTCACTCCTCGGGCTTCAAACTCCCATCGCCGGGGTCCCATGGAAGTCTCGACTTAGGTTTTGAACCGTTCCGGGGTCACCTCCAGTGAGATAACGCGGAAATCTCACTATATTCATGCCCACAGGCGAACCAGAGCCTTGGGCTTGTCATAGTTACATACGGTGTACCCAAACTTTCGTCTTTTCTAAAGGAACCCTAATGTCCTGACGGCACCGCACTGGAAACCCCCATGCCCTCTGAATTTTTACCTCTCCGAGGTGCTCCGTTTTGGGCTTGCTACCTAGGGCGAAGAGGGTCAGAAATTTTTCTAAGTCCTACTTTAAAACGTCCCACTGGGAGAACACTAGGGTTAGCACTTTGCCAAAAAATCACGGCTGAATGCAATTTTCACGCCTCGCACCCTTTGTTCGTTTAGATTTAACAAAAAAATCAACCGACCCCCCTTTTTAACAACGCTTTGCCGAATTTAGCTCACTTTTCCCGGCCTGGAATATCTCACGCTTGCCCCCCACGGTACTTACCTCCGGGGAAGACACCCCCGTCGCTGCCAACGCCCATGCCCGGCCCAGGCTCACCCGACTCGGCCTCGCTCGCTCCATCGCCCGCTCCAAACCTCCGGGGAGAAGACCCCCATCGCCGCCAACGCCCATGCCCGGCCCAGGCTCACCCGACTCGGCCTCGCTCGCTACATCGCCCCGCTCCAAACCTCCGGGGCTGGACCTCCACCAACCCAGCGCACCTCTCGAACCTATCCGGCCCACACTTAAGCACTCCTCCTCGGACTAAACCATCCAGCCCGCGCCGCTGGAACGAGCGCCCACTGGAAGACCTGAGCCTCAAACCCGCGTGCATTGCGGTTCTCTATCTCCCCGGGCTCGGAGCACTTTTCTCGGCCATGGGACCTCCAGGGGGGGCCCTTCATGGCTCCGTCAATATTCCTTTAAGTCTCACTCCGCCCACTGGAAGACCCGAGCCCCAAACCCGCGCGCTTTACGGTTCTCTATCTCCCCGGGCTCGGAGCACTTTTCTCGGCCATGGGACCTCCAGGGGGGGCCCTTCATGGCTCCGTCAATATTCCTTTAAGTCTCACTCCGCCCACTGGAAGACCCGAGCCCCAAACCCGCGCGCTTTACGGTTCTCTATCTCCCCGGGCTCGGGGCACTTTTCTCGGCCATGGGACCTCCAGGGGGGGCCCCTCATGGCTCCGTCATCATTCCTCTAAGTCTCATTCCGCCCACTGCGATACCCGAGGTCTTTAACCGCGGCGTTCACGGTTCTCTATCACCCCGGGCTCGGAGCACTTTTCTCGGCCATGGGACCTCCAGGGGAGGCCCCTCATGGCTCCGTCATCATTCCTCTAAGTCTCATTCCGCCCACTGCGATACCCGAGGTCTTAGACCGCGGCGTTCACGGTTCTCTATCACCCCGGGCTCGGAGCACTTTTCTCGGCCATGGGACCTCCAGGGGAGGCCCCTCATGGCTCCGTCAATATTCCTCTAAGTCTCATTCCGCCCACTGCGATACCCGGGCTCAGAGCATGTACTTCGGCCATGGGACCACAAGAGGGCGCCCT
>NW_027101324.1:3461608-3475661 GCF_029633855.1 Hoplias malabaricus
CCCCGTACGTTTACCTCTCAACGGTTTCACGCTCTGTTGAACTCTCTCTTCAAAGTCCTGTTTCAACTTTCCCTCACGGTACTCGGTTCGCTATCGGTCTCGTGCCGGTATTTAGCCTTAGATGGAGTTTACCACCCGCTTTGGGCTGCATTCCCAAGCAACCCGACTCCGAGAAGCCCGACCTACCCGGGCGGGAACGCGGGACTCGCTACCGGGCTTTCACCGTCTATGGGAAGAAGCCACGTTCGCGAGGACTTGGTCCCGCGTCCGCACCGAGACGGATCTTACGGACTTCCGTACGCTACATTTCCCGGCCAACCCCGGTCAGGGGAAAGTGGGATTCAGCGCTGGGCTCTTCCCTGTTCGCTCGCCGCTACTAAGGGAATCCTTGTTAGTTTCTTTTCCTCCGCTTACTGATATGCTTAAGTTCAGCGGGTCGTCTCGTCTGATCTGAGGCCGCACACAGAGGTTTCTTATGCGGGGGCGAGGGCGGAGGCGGAGGGCCGAAGGCTAGGGGCGAGGGGCGAGAGCCCGGCACGAGACCGAACTCCGCGACACCTTCCCCCCCACCCCGGCCGCTCGCCCGCCCGCTCACTCGCCCGCTCGCTGGGTTTAATCGGCACTCGCCACCCCCGCGTCCGACTGCGCGGAGCCCCGCTCGGGACTCGGGGAGAGACCGTAACGGACGTGGACCCGGACCTACTCGGCTCTCCCTCCGTTCCCTGTACGGAGCTCTCTCGCAACACGGGCCGCGTGGACTGGCTCGGAACCGAGTCTTCGTTTGGGAAGACGAAGGGCCGTTTTCAGGCCCTGCGAGCTTCCAGCCGCGGTCTCTCTCTCTCAGCGGGGGCGCGGAGACCGATCGATGGGTAAAGCGACCCTCAGACAGGCGTGGCCGCGGGATGGACCCCCGCGGCCGCAATATGCGTTCGAAATTTCGATGATCTGTGTCCTGCAATTCACATTAGTTAACGCAGATGGCTGCGTTCTTCATCGAAGCACGAGCCGAGTGATCCACCGCTAAGAGTCGTATTCGGGTTTGTGCCCGGCCCGTTACAGGCCGGGCGAAGGAAGCCATTCGAACAAGAGACAATTTTTGCCAATATATTTCAAGCCGGGTGCCTTCCACCCCCGTGCAGGGGGGGAAAGGTCATTGAACCTGGGCGTCACCACCGGACCGAGGAGTTACGGCCCGGGGGACGATCGCCCGAGTAGGTGCCCGAGACTTACGTGGTTTAGGAGACCGGGGTCTAGGCACCCGCCGTTCCCGGCGAGGCCCAGGGGTTTGGTTCGCTGCGTTACGGGTCCCGGTCTAAGGCATTCAGGCGTGCGCTCAAAGCCAAGCTCTCCACCCCGGAGGGTATGAGCGAGGCCCGGTGGTACGCTCCCAAGTCCCCGCTTAGGGGAAGGCGCTGGGTAGATCCCACCTAGTCAGGACCGGCGGGCACCGGCCGTCTCCTTTCGGGTGTTTATAAACGCATCCGGGGTTCGTGAGGCCCCTTCAACTCGCGCACCGGCCTTAGACTATTATACGGTCCGTCTCTGCGAAGCCAACATCGGGGGTATTTTGCATGCGCTCTTAAGCTCCGCTCTAACCCCGTGAGGGGAAAGAGTTTCGCCCGGCGGTACGCTCCCGTCCACCACCGCCCCCTGTGCCGGGGGGATGGGTTCAGGGAGATCCCACCGAGGCCGGCGAGCACCGGCCAACGCCCTGGGGGTGAGTAAGCCCCTTTGACTCGCGCACGCACAATCAAGCCTTCAACGATCAATGGTTTTTTGGGTTTAACTACCCGGCGGGCGGCTCCGGCGCCACTCTTCCCCCCGCGAACGGGAGGGGCGGACCGGGGTACCTATGCACCTAAGGCGGTCCTCGCATAACCCCGAGTTCCGAAGCCGGCTCGCTACGTCCACCCACCCGGAGGGGGGAGAGACTCACGTCGGCCGACGACGAAAGGTACGAGGCTTCTGCGGTCCATACCTTGAAGGTACCCGCCGGGGGGGAGGTTCGGCCTCTCGAGTCCGACTCGACAACCGGCACGGACGGCGGGCGCCGACCGCGGCCAGGTCACCGTTATTGATCCTTCCGCAGGTTCCCCTACGAAAACCTTGTTACGACTTTTACTCCCTCTAGATGTCCGGGTTCGATCGACTTCCCATCGCCCGGAGGCGACCCCCGTTCGAGGGCCGCCCCGGGGACGGTCCGAGGACCTCACCGAGGCATCCGATCGGTAGTAGCGACGGGCGGTGTGTACAAAGGGCAGGGACTTAATCGACGCGGGCTGGTGACCCGCGCCTACTTGGAATTCCTCGTTCGAGGGGAATAGTTGCAATCCCCTGTCCCCAGCGGGGAATGGCGTTCATAGGATTGCCCGCACCTCTCGGCGTAGGGTAACTTACATGTTGAACCAGCCATTGTAGCTCACGTGCGACCCCGGACTTCTAAGGGCATCACAGACCTGTTATTGCTCCATTTCTCAAGTGGCTTCTGTGCCACAAATCGCTCTAAGAAGTTTAGCCACCGACCGCTGATTCCCACCGGGCGAACCCCAACCTTCAGGCCCGCGGTAAGCGGGAGGGCACCGGGGAGGGGAGAGGGAAGGCGAAGGCGAAGGCGAAGGACGGACAACCCACACCCGGAGAGCGGAACGAGGTGCGGACGGCATCGGGGAGGGAACCGAACGCGAAGGGGAGAGGCCGGAGCCACCCACTCGACGCAGAACTGAACCCCCGTCAACCGCATCACCTCCCCGAACCGATCCGGGGTAGAACCGGACCCCCGCCGAAACCCCCAACACCCCCACCCCGATGGGGACCCCCCGCGAACGGGGACCTTCGGGGATAGAGTCCGACCCAGGAGAGGGGCCGTGTAACTACTTAAAGGATGGGATCTCGTTCGTTACCGGAATTGACCAGACGAATCGCTCCACGAACTACCAACGGCCATGCACCACCACCCACAGAATCGAGAAAGAGCCGTCAATCTGTCAATCCTTACCGTGTCCGGGCCGGGTTAGGTTCCCCGCGTTGAGTCAAATTAAGCCGCAAGCTCCACTCCTGGTGGTGCCCTTCCGTCAATTCCTTTAAGTTTCAGCTTTGCAACCGTACTCCCCCCAGAGCCCAAAGACTCGTGGTTTCCCGGACGCTGCCCGGCGGGTCATAGTCGTTAACCCAACGCCGCCGGATCGCGGGTCGGCATAGTTTACGGTCGGAACTACGACGGTACCTGATCGTCTTCGATCCTCCGACTTTCGTTCTTGATTAATGAAAACATTCTTGGCAAATGCCTTCGCTTTTGTCCGTCCCGCACCGGTCTACGAATTTCACCTCTCTCGGTGCGGTACGAATGCCCCCGGCCGTCCCTCTTAATCATGACCTTTGGTCCGTCAAACCCACGAAATAGGACCAAGAGAGCGGTCGGATACCCCCCCGGCTCGGGGAACCGTGCGGCGGCCAGAAAACGGCCCCGCCCGGCCGCCTCGCCGAAGAGCTCCGACTCGCCCCCCATGGGAAGGCCTTATTCCATTATTCCTAGCTCAGTCCATTCAAGGCACGCTTCGGCCTGCTTTGAGCACTCTGTTTTGTTCAAAGTAAACGCACCGGACCCTTCCGCCCCCCACGTATTCAACCGCGGCGGACGACCCAGCTAAGGGCCTCTCCGCGGAGGAAGGGAGCAGAGGACACCGGATGAGTAGGGACAAGGTCCCGCGACCTCCACCCAGAGACCCGCGGGGGGTCCCCAACCCCCCCGGAGAGGGGCAGCTTCCCACCGCGAAGTCCGGACGGGCAGAGGCCCGGCAGCCGGGACCCGTCCCCGGATCCAACTACGAGCTTTTTAACTGCAGCAACGTTAACATACGCTATTGGAGCTGGAATTACCGCGGCTGCTGGCACCAGACTTGCCCTCCAATGGGTCCTCACCCACGGACGTAGATTGAGTTCATTTCGGTCCCGAAACCTTCAAACGGGGCCTCGCACCGATATTTTTCGTCACTACCTCCCCGTGTCGGGAATGGGTAATTTGCGCGCCTGCTGCCTTCCTTGGATGTGGTAGCCGTTTCTCAGGCTCCCTCTCCGGAATCGAACCCAGATTCCCCGTTACCCGTGGTCACCACACGTAGTCCCGTAGACTACCGTCGAAAGTTGATAGGGCAGACACTCGAATGAGACGTCGCCGCCCCGAAGGGCTCTGCGATCGGCCAAAGGTTATCTAGAGTCACCAAAGCGGACCCGACCGGAGTCGGGAGGGGGTTTTTTGGTTCTGATAAATGCACGTATCCGTGGGGGGCGCCGAGGGGGGAAGGTGAACCAGTCACCGACCACCTCGAAACGGCACCCCCACTTCCAACGCTTCGTTTGCATGTATTAGCTCTGGAATTACCACAGTTATACCAAGTAACGTGTGGAGCGATCAAAGGAACCATAACTGATTTAATGAGCCATTCGCAGTTTCACTGTACCAACGCCCGTGTGTACTTAGACTTGCATGGCTTAATCTTTGAGACAAGCATATGATACTGGCAGGATCAACCAGGCCGATCCCTCTGGTACTCAAACCCGGCTTGGGGAAAGAGAGAGAGTCGGTGGTGCGTGGAACTCGACCCCCCGAAGGAGGAAGAGACGCGCACCGCGGAAAGGCTTTTCGAACGAGACCCCCCGGAGGTGGGTCTGCAATCGGGGGTTTGACTACTTGGAAAATGTACGATTCAAGGCCCGGACGGTGCAGGCTAGGGGCCGGTTCCTTCCCTCAATAGGATCCCGACCCTAAGGCACCACCGACTCGGACCTTTTAACGGACCCAAACTGCGGTGGAAATTAGACCGACGGATCGGCTAAGTCTCCCTCGGAACGATTCTGGGACAAGCGGACCCCCTGTTACGGGGGGTCCACGAGCCATGGAGGCTGGAGCACGTGGCGGGGAGGATCGTTCTAAAAGCCGGTATTATTTCGGATTAGAAGCCTGCCCCTGGTGCTCCGGGTATGCCGCATTTCGAACGGGCGTAAAGGACGTCCGTTTAAGGGAAGAGAATGGAAGAGAATTTCCTGGCCCCCTCAAAGCGCGAGGAGGTCGGCATAGGTTTTACGGTACGCCCCCCCCGGAGCCGTCTGATGTTCAGAAGACGAAGGGTTTTGCCCCCAATCTCGTAAGGTCGAGGGCTCACCACCGAACTTCCAGCCGCGGTCCTTGGTAGGACCGATACGCGGACAAGCCGCAAAATCCTGGCCCCCTCGCAGTGCGAGGAGGTCGGCAAAGGTTTTACGATTCGCCCCCCCGGAGCCTACGGTTAGTTTTCTCGATTTAAGAAGACGAAGGGGGTCGGGCCCGGGAACCGTAAACCGAGCGCCTCTTCCCCTGCGAACTTCCAGCCGCGGTCCGTTTAAAAAGACCGATCCGTGACACCTCTAATGCGCTCTTTGCCTCCGGCCGTTTCCAGCGCGGGGGCCCGGTGGTGCGCTCCCAAGTCCCCGCGGAGGGGAAAATCTGGGAGATCCCACATTAGACCAAGCGGAACGCCGGTCTTCGCCTCGGGGGTTTGTATGCCCCTTTCGACTCGCGCACGGGCAAGAGTTAGGTTAGGAACGGGGACAACTGCCGGCGGGCGGCCCGTCGCACCCACCCCGCAAGTGGGCAGGTGGTCGGTGGCCTGTGGACCCGCCGCTCGGATTCGTTTATAGTAGGAACCATAACGGGGTACAACCCTCATACGCTCGACCCCCTCACGCCCAGAGAAGTGTTCACCTCCCTGGGCATATATCGAACGAATCATCGGGATTGAAGGGGAGGCCACCCAAACCATCCCCTTAGCCCAGAGGGGTGCCAGTCCTCGGGCTTCGGTATTCGCATCACCGGGGTCTATGGAGGTCTCGACTTAGGTTTTGAAAACCTCCAGAGGGGGGGCCGGATTAACCACCACCCTAGCCCAGAGGGGTGCCAGTCCTCGGGCTTCGGTATTCGCATCACCGGGGTCTATGGAGGTCTCGACTTAGGTTTTGAAAACCTCCAGAGGTGGGGCCGGATTAACCACCACCCTAGCCCAGAGGGGTGCCAGTCCTCGGGCATGTCACTTCGCATCACCGGGGTTCTATGGAGGTCTCGACTTAGGTTTTAAAAACCTCCAGAGGGTGGGGGCATATCTTATCCCCACCCTAGCCCAGAGGGGTGCCAGTCCTCGGGCATGTCATTTCGCATCACCGGGGTCTACGGAGGTCTCGACTTAGGTTTTGAAAACCTCCAGAGGGTGGGGGCATATCTTATCCCCACCCTAGCCCAGAGGGGTGCCAGTCCTCGGGCTTCGGTATTCGCATCACCGGGGTCTACGGAGGTCTCGACTTAGGTTTTGAAAACCTCCAGAGGGTGGGGCCTGACTTACCACCAACCCTTAGCCCAGAGGTGTGCCACTCCTCGGGCATGGAATTCGCATCAACGGGGTCTACGGATGTCTCGACTTAGGTTTTGAACACATCCAGGGAAGCAGAGCGGACATTCCCATTATTTCAAGCCCATCGGGAAGCCACTCCTTTGGGCATAGCGTTTCGCATCGCTGTTACCCAAACTTACGTCTGATTTAATGCCTCCCTAATATCCCGACGGCACCAGGCTGAGAAACCATATGCCCACAGGATTTGAGGCGTTGGAACCTCGTTCGCATAGCCGACAACGATGAACCTCCCTCGGACTCGCTACGAGGCTTGAGGAGGGTCCTGATTTTCTTAAAATCTCAGGTGAGGGACTTAGAAAATTTTCACTTTAAAACCACAGACCTCCAGAGGAGAGACCGGGCTTATCACAACCTTAGCCCAGAGGGCGTCACTCCTCGGGCATGTCACTTCGCATCACCGGGGGTCCATGGATGTCTCGACTTAGGTTTTGAACACATCCAGAAGGGGGGGCCGGATTAACCACCACCCTTAGCCCAGAGGGGTGCCAGTCCTCGGGCTTTAAATTCGCTTCGCCGGGGTCTATGGAAGTCATTTTTTAGACCTCCAGAGGGGAGGCAACCCAAACCATCCCCTTAGCCCAGAGGTGTGCCACTCCTCGGGCTTGTGTATTCGCATCACCGGGGTCCATGGAAGTCATTTTAGACATCCAGAGGGGAGGCCACCCTAACCATCCCCTTAGCCCAGAGGGGTGCCAGTCCTCGGGCTTTAAATTCGCTTCGCCGGGGTCTATGGAAGTCATTTTTAGACCTCCAGAGGGGAGGCAACCCAAACCATCCCCTTAGCCCAGAGGTGTGCCAATCCTCGGGCTTGTGTATTCGCATCACCGGGGTCCATGGAAGTCATTTTAGACATCCAGAGGGGAGGCCACCCTAACCATCCCCTTAGCCCAGAGGGGTGCCAGTCCTCGGGCTTTAAATTCGCTTCGCCGGGGTCTATGGAAGTCATTTTTAGACCTCCAGAGGGGAGGCAACCCAAACCATCCCCTTAGCCCAGAGGTGTGCCACTCCTCGGGCTTGTGTATTCGCATCACCGGGGTCCATGGAAGTCATTTTAGACATCCAGAGAGTGGGGCCGGTCTTACCACCACCCTTAAGCCCAGAGGGCGTCACTCCTCGGGCATGAAATTCGGATTACCGGGGTCTATGGATGTCTCAACTTAGGTTTTGAACACATCCAGAGGGGAGGCCACCCAAACCATCCCCTTAGCCCGGAGGTGTGCACCTCCTCGGGCTTCAAATTCGAATCACCGGGGTCCATGGAAGTCATTTTAGACATCCAGAGAGTGGGGCCGGTCTTACCACCACTCTTAGCCCAGAGGGCGCCACTCCTCGGGCATGAAATTCGCATCACCGGGGTCCATGGAAGTCAGTTTAGACCTCCAGAGAGTGGGGCCGGTCTTACCACCACTCTTAAGCCCAGAGGGCGTCACTCCTCGGGCATGAAATTCGGATTACCGGGGTCTATGGATGTCTCAACTTAGGTTTTGAACACATCCAGAGGGGAGGCCACCCAAACCATCCCCTTAGCCCGGAGGTGTGCACCTCCTCGGGCTTGAAATTCGAATCACCGGGGTCCATGGAAGTCAGTTTAGACCTCCAGAGAGTGGGGCCGGTCTTACCACCACCCTTAAGCCCAGAGGGCGTCACTCCTCGGGCATGGAATTCGCATCAACGGGGTCTACGGATGTCTCGACTTAGGTTTTGAACACATCCAGGGAAGCAGAGCGGACATTCCCATTATTTCAAGCCCATCGGGAAGCCACTCCTTTGGGCATAGCGTTTCGCATCGCTGTTACCCAAACTTACGTCTGATTTAATGCCTCCCTAATATCCCGACGGCACCAGGCTGAGAAACCATATGCCCACAGGATTAGAGGCGTCTGAACCCCTTTCGCATAGCCGACAACGATGAACCTCCCTCGGACTCGCTACGAGGCTTGAGGAGGGTCCTGATTCTCTTAAAATCTCAGGTGAGGGACTTAGAAAATATTCACTTTAAAACCACAGACCTCCAGAGGAGAGACCGGGCTTATCACAACCTTAGCCCAGAAGGCACCACTCTTCGGGCATGTCACTTCGCATCACCGGGGTCCATGGAAGTCTCGACTTAGGTTTTGAACGCATCCAGAGGGTGGGAGCCGGACTTACCACCACCCTTAGCCCAGAGGGCGTCACTCCTCGGGCATAAAATTCGGATAACCGGGGTCCATGGAAGTCAATTTTGACCTCCAGAGAGGGGGGGGGGCCTGGCTTACCACCACCCTAAGCCCAGAGGGCGTCACTCCTCGGGCATGAAATACGCTACACCGGGGTCCATGGAAGTCAGTTTAGACCTCCAGAGAGGGGGGGCCGGGCTTACCACCACCCTTAGCCCAGAGGGCACCACTCCTCGGGCTTGAAATTCGCATCACCGGGGTCCATGGAAGTCTCGACTTAGGTTTTGGAAACCTCCAGAGGGGGGGCTGCACTTACCACCACCCTAAGCCCAGAGGGCGTCACTCCTCGGGCATGAAATACGCTATACCGGGGTCCATGGAAGTCCTTTTAGACCTCCAGAGAGGGGGGGGCCGGGCTTACCACCACCCTTAGCCCAGAGGGCACCACTCCTCGGGCTTGAAATTCGCATCACCGGGGTCCATGGAAGTCTCGACTTAGGTTTTGGAAACCTCCAGAGGGGGGGCTGCACTTACCACCACCCTTAGCCCAGAGGTTCATCACTCCTCGGGCATGAAATTCGGATAACCGGGGTCCATGGAAGTCAGTTTAGACCTCCAGAGAGTGGGGCCGGGCTTACCACCACCCTAAGCCCAGAGGGCGTCACTCCTCGGGCATGAAATTCAGATAACCGGGGTCCATGGAAGTCAGTTTAGACCTCCAGAGAGTGGGGCCGGGCTTACCACCACCCTAAGCCCAGAGGGCGTCACTCCTCGGGCATGAAATTCGGATAACCGGGGTCCATGGAAGTCTCGACTTAGGTTTTGGAGACCTCCAGAGGGGGGGCCGGGCATACCACCACCCTTAGCCCAGAGGGCGTCACTCCTCGGGCATGAAATACGCTATACCGGGGTCCATGGAAGTCAGTTTTGACCTCCAGAGAGGGGGGGCCTGGCTTACCACCACCCTAGCCGAGAGGGCGTCACTCCTCGGGCATGAAATTCGCTTCACCGGGGTCCATGGAAGTCATTTTAGACCTCCAGAGAGGGGGGGCTGCACTTACCACCACCCTAGCCGAGAGGGCGTCACTCCTCGGGCATGAAATTCGGATCACCGGGGTCCATGGAAGTCAGTTTAGACCTCCAGAGAGTGGGGCCGGGCTTACCACCACCCTAAGCCCAGAGGGCGTCACTCCTCGGGCATGAAATTCGGATAACCGGGGTCCATGGAAGTCTCGACTTAGGTTTTGGAGACCTCCAGAGGGGGGGCCGGGCATACCACCACCCTTAGCCCAGAGGGCGTCACTCCTCGGGCATGAAATACGCTTAACCGGGGTCCATGGAAGTCAATCTAGACCTCCAGAGAGGGGGGGCCGGGCTTACCACCACCCTTAGCCCAGAGGTGTGCTCCTCATCGGGCATGAAATACGCTTCACCGGGGTCCATGGAAGTCATTCGAGACCTCCAGAGGGGGGGCTGGGCATACCACCACCCTTAGCCCAGAGGTGAGTCACTCCTCGGGCATCAAATTCGCATCACCGGGGTCCATGGAAGTCAGTTTAGACTTCCAGAGGGGGGGCCGAGCATACCACCACCCTTAGCCCAGAGGTGTGCTCCTCATCGGGCATCAAATTCGCATCACCGGGGTCCATGGAAGTCATTCGAGACCTCCAGAGGGGGGGGCCGAGCATACCACCACCCTTAGCCCAGAGGTGAGTCACTCCTCGGGCATCAAATTCGCATCACCGGGGTCCATGGAAGTCAGTTTAGACTTCCAGAGGGGGGGCCGAGCATACCACCACCCTTAGCCCAGAGGTGTGCTCCTCATCGGGCATCAAATTCGCATCACCGGGGTCCATGGAAGTCATTCGAGACCTCCAGAGGGGGGGCCGAGCATACCACCACCCTTAGCCCAGAGGTGAGTCACTCCTCGGGCATCAAATTCGCATCACCGGGGTCCATGGAAGTCAGTTTAGACTTCCAGAGGGGGGGCCGAGCATACCACCACCCTTAGCCCAGAGGTGTGCTCCTCATCGGGCATCAAATTCGCATCACCGGGGTCCATGGAAGTCATTCGAGACCTCCAGAGGGGGGGCCGAGTATACCACCACCCTTAGCCCAGAGGTGAGTCACTCCTCGGGCATCAAATTCGCATCACCGGGGTCCATGGAAGTCAGTTTAGACCTCCAGAGGGGGGGCCGAGCATACCACCACCCTTAGCCCAGAGGTGAGTCACTCCTCGGGCATCAAATTCGCATCACCGGGGTCCATGGAAGTCAGTTTAAACATCCAGAGGGGGGGGCCGAGCATACCACCACCCTTAGCCCAGAGGTGTGCTCCTCATCGGGCATCAAATTCGCATCACCGGGGTCCATGGAAGTCATTCGAGACCTCCAGAGGGGGGGCCGAGTATACCACCACCCTTAGCCCAGAGGTGAGTCACTCCTCGGGCATCAAATTCGCATCACCGGGGTCCATGGAAGTCAGTTTAGACCTCCAGAGGGGGGGCCGAGCATACCACCACCCTTAGCCCAGAGGTGAGTCACTCCTCGGGCATCAAATTCGCATCACCGGGGTCCATGGAAGTCAGTTTAAACATCCAGAGGGGGGGGGCCGAGCATACCACCACCCTTAGCCCAGAGGTGTGCTCCTCATCGGGCATCAAATTCGCATCACCGGGGTCCATGGAAGTCAGTTTAGACCTCCAGAAAGGGGGGCCGAACCTACCACCAACCTTAGCCCAGAGGGCGTCACTCCTCGGGCTTCAAACTCCCATCGCCGGGGTCCCATGGAAGTCTCGACTTAGGTTTTGAACCGTTCCGGGGTCACCTCCAGTGAGATAACGCGGAAATCTCACTATATTCATGCCCACAGGCGAACCAGAGCCTTGGGCTTGTCATAGTTACATACGGTGTACCCAAACTTTCGTCTTTTCTAAAGGAACCCTAATGTCCTGACGGCACCGCACTGGAAACCCCCATGCCCTCTGAATTTTTACCTCTCCGAGGTGCTCCGTTTTGGGCTTGCTACCTAGGGCGAAGAGGGTCAGAAATTTTTCTAAGTCCTACTTTAAAACGTCCCACTGGGAGAACACTAGGGTTAGCACTTTGCCAAAAAATCACGGCTGAATGCAATTTTCACGCCTCGCACCCTTTGTTCGTTTAGATTTAACAAAAAAATCAACCGACCCCCCTTTTTAACAACGCTTTGCCGAATTTAGCTCACTTTTCCCGGCCTGGAATATCTCACGCTTGCCCCCCACGGTACTTACCTCCGGGGAAGACACCCCCGTCGCTGCCAACGCCCATGCCCGGCCCAGGCTCACCCGACTCGGCCTCGCTCGCTCCATCGCCCGCTCCAAACCTCCGGGGAGAAGACCCCCATCGCCGCCAACGCCCATGCCCGGCCCAGGCTCACCCGACTCGGCCTCGCTCGCTACATCGCCCCGCTCCAAACCTCCGGGGCTGGACCTCCACCAACCCAGCGCACCTCTCGAACCTATCCGGCCCACACTTAAGCACTCCTCCTCGGACTAAACCATCCAGCCCGCGCCGCTGGAACGAGCGCCCACTGGAAGACCCGAGCCCCAAACCCGCGCGCTTTACGGTTCTCTATCTCCCCGGGCTCGGAGCACTTTTCTCGGCCATGGGACCTCCAGGGGGGGCCCTTCATGGCTCCGTCAATATTCCTTTAAGTCTCACTCCGCCCACTGGAAGACCCGAGCCCCAAACCCGCGCGCTTTACGGTTCTCTATCTCCCCGGGCTCGGGGCACTTTTCTCGGCCATGGGACCTCCAGGGGGGGCCCCTCATGGCTCCGTCATCATTCCTCTAAGTCTCATTCCGCCCACTGCGATACCCGAGGCCTTTAACCGCGGCGTTCACGGTTCTCTATCACCCCGGGCTCGGGGCACTTTTCTCGGCCATGGGACCTCCAGGGGAGGCCCTTCCTGGCTCCGTCATCATTCCTCTAAGTCTCATTCCGCCCACTGCGATACCCGAGGTCTTTAACCGCGGCGTTCACGGTTCTCTATCACCCCGGGCTCGGAGCACTTTTCTCGGCCATGGGACCTCCAGGGGAGGCCCCTCATGGCTCCGTCATCATTCCTCTAAGTCTCATTCCGCCCACTGCGATACCCGAGGTCTTTAACCGCGGCGTTCACGGTTCTCTATCACCCCGGGCTCGGAGCACTTTTCTCGGCCATGGGACCTCCAGGGGAGGCCCCTCATGGCTCCGTCATCATTCCTCTAAGTCTCATTCCGCCCACTGCGATACCCGAGGTCTTTAACCGCGGCGTTCACGGTTCTCTATCACCCCGGGCTCGGAGCACTTTTCTCGGCCATGGGACCTCCAGGGGAGGCCCCTCATGGCTCCGTCATCATTCCTCTAAGTCTCATTCCGCCCACTGCGATACCCGAGGTCTTAGACCGCGGCGTTCACGGTTCTCTATCACCCCGGGCTCGGAGCACTTTTCTCGGCCATGGGACCTCCAGGGGAGGCCCCTCATGGCTCCGTCAATATTCCTCTAAGTCTCATTCCGCCCACTGCGATACCCGGGCTCAGAGCATGTACTTCGGCCATGGGACCACAAGAGGGCGCCCTTCTTCAGAAACTGCTGACATCCAGGACCATTCAAGGGAGCGACCTGCCTCCCTATGCCCGCCACCGGCTCCCTCTAACCGGTGTACTGGCTCTCGGGGCCCGCGCCCCAGAGAACCAGAGTTTCGGAAATTGCACTAAGTCCAGACATCCAGGACCATTCAAGGGAGCGACCTGCCTCCCTATGCCCGCCACCGGCTCCCTCTAACCGGTGTACTGGCTCTCGGGGCCCGCGCCCCAGAGAACCAGAGTTTCGGAAATTGCACTAAGTCCAGACATCCAGGACCATTCAAGGGAGCGACCTGCCTCCCTATGCCCGCCACCGGCTCCTTCTAACCGGTGTACTGGCTCTCGGGGCCCGCGCCCCAGAGAACCAGAGTTTCGGAAATTGCACTAAGTCCAGACATCCAGGACCATTCAAGGGAGCGACCTGCCTCCCTATGCCCGCCACCGGCTCCCTCTAACCGGTGTACTGGCTCTCGGGGCCCGCGCCCCAGAGAACCAGAGTTTCGGAAATTGCACTAAGTCCAGACATCCAGGACCATTCAAGGGAGCGACCTGCCTCCCTATGCCCGCCACCGGCTCCTTCTAACCGGTGTACGGACTCTCGGGGCCCGCGCCCCAGAGAACCAGAGTTTCGGAAATTGCACTAAGTCCGATTTTCGCCCACTACGAGACCTAAAACCGTCATCCAGGATTTCACAGGGGAGTACCCACCTCCCCTATGCCCGCCACCGGCTCCCTCTAACCGGTGTACGGAGTCTCCGGGGCCCGCGCCCCAGAGAACCAGACCTGGACCGGGGGTTTGCTTTCGCCTTCCCCCCCCGACAAATGTTTGAGTGGACGGGATGACTTTCAATGGATC
>NW_027101324.1:3475674-3478174 GCF_029633855.1 Hoplias malabaricus
GTTTTGGAGACCTCCAGAGGGGGGGCCGGGCATACCACCACCCTTAGCCCAGAGGGCGTCACTCCTCGGGCATGAAATACGCTATACCGGGGTCCATGGAAGTCAGTTTTGACCTCCAGAGAGGGGGGGCCTGGCTTACCACCACCCTAGCCGAGAGGGCGTCACTCCTCGGGCATGAAATTCGCTTCACCGGGGTCCATGGAAGTCATTTTAGACCTCCAGAGAGGGGGGGCTGCACTTACCACCACCCTAGCCGAGAGGGCGTCACTCCTCGGGCATGAAATTCGGATCACCGGGGTCCATGGAAGTCAGTTTAGACCTCCAGAGAGTGGGGCCGGGCTTACCACCACCCTAAGCCCAGAGGGCGTCACTCCTCGGGCATGAAATTCGGATAACCGGGGTCCATGGAAGTCTCGACTTAGGTTTTGGAGACCTCCAGAGGGGGGGCCGGGCATACCACCACCCTTAGCCCAGAGGGCGTCACTCCTCGGGCATGAAATACGCTTAACCGGGGTCCATGGAAGTCAATCTAGACCTCCAGAGAGGGGGGGCCGGGCTTACCACCACCCTTAGCCCAGAGGTGTGCTCCTCATCGGGCATGAAATACGCTTCACCGGGGTCCATGGAAGTCATTCGAGACCTCCAGAGGGGGGGCTGGGCATACCACCACCCTTAGCCCAGAGGTGAGTCACTCCTCGGGCATCAAATTCGCATCACCGGGGTCCATGGAAGTCAGTTTAGACTTCCAGAGGGGGGGCCGAGCATACCACCACCCTTAGCCCAGAGGTGTGCTCCTCATCGGGCATCAAATTCGCATCACCGGGGTCCATGGAAGTCATTCGAGACCTCCAGAGGGGGGGGCCGAGCATACCACCACCCTTAGCCCAGAGGTGAGTCACTCCTCGGGCATCAAATTCGCATCACCGGGGTCCATGGAAGTCAGTTTAGACTTCCAGAGGGGGGGCCGAGCATACCACCACCCTTAGCCCAGAGGTGTGCTCCTCATCGGGCATCAAATTCGCATCACCGGGGTCCATGGAAGTCATTCGAGACCTCCAGAGGGGGGGCCGAGCATACCACCACCCTTAGCCCAGAGGTGAGTCACTCCTCGGGCATCAAATTCGCATCACCGGGGTCCATGGAAGTCAGTTTAGACTTCCAGAGGGGGGGCCGAGCATACCACCACCCTTAGCCCAGAGGTGTGCTCCTCATCGGGCATCAAATTCGCATCACCGGGGTCCATGGAAGTCATTCGAGACCTCCAGAGGGGGGGCCGAGTATACCACCACCCTTAGCCCAGAGGTGAGTCACTCCTCGGGCATCAAATTCGCATCACCGGGGTCCATGGAAGTCAGTTTAGACCTCCAGAGGGGGGGCCGAGCATACCACCACCCTTAGCCCAGAGGTGAGTCACTCCTCGGGCATCAAATTCGCATCACCGGGGTCCATGGAAGTCAGTTTAAACATCCAGAGGGGGGGGCCGAGCATACCACCACCCTTAGCCCAGAGGTGTGCTCCTCATCGGGCATCAAATTCGCATCACCGGGGTCCATGGAAGTCATTCGAGACCTCCAGAGGGGGGGCCGAGTATACCACCACCCTTAGCCCAGAGGTGAGTCACTCCTCGGGCATCAAATTCGCATCACCGGGGTCCATGGAAGTCAGTTTAGACCTCCAGAGGGGGGGCCGAGCATACCACCACCCTTAGCCCAGAGGTGAGTCACTCCTCGGGCATCAAATTCGCATCACCGGGGTCCATGGAAGTCAGTTTAAACATCCAGAGGGGGGGGGCCGAGCATACCACCACCCTTAGCCCAGAGGTGTGCTCCTCATCGGGCATCAAATTCGCATCACCGGGGTCCATGGAAGTCAGTTTAGACCTCCAGAAAGGGGGGCCGAACCTACCACCAACCTTAGCCCAGAGGGCGTCACTCCTCGGGCTTCAAACTCCCATCGCCGGGGTCCCATGGAAGTCTCGACTTAGGTTTTGAACCGTTCCGGGGTCACCTCCAGTGAGATAACGCGGAAATCTCACTATATTCATGCCCACAGGCGAACCAGAGCCTTGGGCTTGTCATAGTTACATACGGTGTACCCAAACTTTCGTCTTTTCTAAAGGAACCCTAATGTCCTGACGGCACCGCACTGGAAACCCCCATGCCCTCTGAATTTTTACCTCTCCGAGGTGCTCCGTTTTGGGCTTGCTACCTAGGGCGAAGAGGGTCAGAAATTTTTCTAAGTCCTACTTTAAAACGTCCCACTGGGAGAACACTAGGGTTAGCACTTTGCCAAAAAATCACGGCTGAATGCAATTTTCACGCCTCGCACCCTTTGTTCGTTTAGATTTAACAAAAAAATCAACCGACCCCCCTTTTTAACAACGCTTTGCCGAATTTAGCTCACTTTTCCCGGCCTGGAATATCTCACGCTTGCCCCCCACGGTACTTACCTCCGGGGAAGACACCCCCGTCGCTGCCAACGCCCATGCCCGGCCCAGGCT
>NW_027101324.1:3483174-3495674 GCF_029633855.1 Hoplias malabaricus
GCCCGACGCTCCAGCGCCATCCATTTTCAGGGCCAGTTGATTCGGCAGGTGAGTTGTTACACACTCCTTAGCGGATGCCGACTTCCATGGCCACCGCCCCGCTGTCTATATCAACCGACACCTTTCTTGGGGTCTGATGAGCGTCTGCGTCGGGCGCCTTAACCCGCGCGTTCGGTTCATCCCGCAGCACCAGTTCTGCTTACCAAAAGTGGCCCACTCGGCACCGTCAATTCCATGCCCGGCTCCAAGCCTGCGAGCCGGGCCTCTTACCCATTTAAAGTTTGAGAGTAGGGCGAGGCCCGTTTCGGCCCCGCGGCCTCCAGTCATTTCTTTACCGGATAAAACTTGAAGTTTCGGCGCCGGCTATCCTGAGGGAAACTTCGGAGGGAACCAGCTACTAGATGGTTCGATTAGTCTTTCGCCCCTATACCCAGGTCGGACGACCGATTTGCACGTCAGGACCGCTGCGGGCCTCCACTCAGGGTTTCCCCTGGCTTCGCCCTGCCCAGGCATAGTTCACCATCTTTCGGGTACCACCGCGTATGCTCTGGCTCCGCTCTCCGCACGTGGGAAGAGCAGGCCGGTGGTGCGCCGCCCGCCCCCTCGGAGGGTTAGGACGGATCCCACCTCAGCCGACGCGCGCCGGCCTTCACCTTCGTTGCGCCTCCGGGGGTTCTGGTCCCTTCGACTCGCATACGCGTTAGACTCCTTGGTCCGTGTTTCAAGACGGGTCGTTCGGGGTCCGAACTTAGCCGCTGACCTTAGGCGTTCGGGTGCTGTGGGCCTGGATCGCCCCCCGCATCGCCGTAGCGGGCCTAGCCCGGGGCTGAGGACAGCCCAGCCGGCCCGCTTCGACCGAACGATCGGGGGGGGCCCCCATCCCCATCCCGGAGGAGGGGAGAACGCGGAAAGGACATTGCTCCACGGCCCCGGCGTTATCGGCGAAGTCGGAGCGAGGGGCTGTAGCGGAACGCCCGTGTCCGGGGGCCGCGTGGGGACTCCCTTCTCCGGACGGACCTACCTTCACCCTCGGGCCCTTCCAAGCCTAACCGGAGCCGGTCGCGACTCACCACCACGCGGGGAAAGTACACCGGGCGGGGCCGGACCTCCGTACGCCCGACAGGCCCGAAGTCCAGAGGCGAAGCGCAGAGCCGAAGCGGGGAGCGGTGGAGTCGGCACCCCACCCCTCTCGCCCGGATACGCTCGCACCCCCGACCGCGGAACCCGACGAGCGCGGGGCCGTCCGCCCGGCTGAATCCCCCGGGGCAGTCTTCTCGGTCCCCGTACGTTTACCTCTCAACGGTTTCACGCTCTGTTGAACTCTCTCTTCAAAGTCCTGTTTCAACTTTCCCTCACGGTACTCGGTTCGCTATCGGTCTCGTGCCGGTATTTAGCCTTAGATGGAGTTTACCACCCGCTTTGGGCTGCATTCCCAAGCAACCCGACTCCGAGAAGCCCGACCTACCCGGGCGGGAACGCGGGACTCGCTACCGGGCTTTCACCGTCTATGGGAAGAAGCCACGTTCGCGAGGACTTGGTCCCGCGTCCGCACCGAGACGGATCTTACGGACTTCCGTACGCTACATTTCCCGGCCAACCCCGGTCAGGGGAAAGTGGGATTCAGCGCTGGGCTCTTCCCTGTTCGCTCGCCGCTACTAAGGGAATCCTTGTTAGTTTCTTTTCCTCCGCTTACTGATATGCTTAAGTTCAGCGGGTCGTCTCGTCTGATCTGAGGCCGCACACAGAGGTTTCTTATGCGGGGGCGAGGGCGGAGGCGGAGGGCCGAAGGCTAGGGGCGAGGGGCGAGAGCCCGGCACGAGACCGAACTCCGCGACACCTTCCCCCCCACCCCGGCCGCTCGCCCGCCCGCTCACTCGCCCGCTCGCTGGGTTTAATCGGCACTCGCCACCCCCGCGTCCGACTGCGCGGAGCCCCGCTCGGGACTCGGGGAGAGACCGTAACGGACGTGGACCCGGACCTACTCGGCTCTCCCTCCGTTCCCTGTACGGAGCTCTCTCGCAACACGGGCCGCGTGGACTGGCTCGGAACCGAGTCTTCGTTTGGGAAGACGAAGGGCCGTTTTCAGGCCCTGCGAGCTTCCAGCCGCGGTCTCTCTCTCTCAGCGGGGGCGCGGAGACCGATCGATGGGTAAAGCGACCCTCAGACAGGCGTGGCCGCGGGATGGACCCCCGCGGCCGCAATATGCGTTCGAAATTTCGATGATCTGTGTCCTGCAATTCACATTAGTTAACGCAGATGGCTGCGTTCTTCATCGAAGCACGAGCCGAGTGATCCACCGCTAAGAGTCGTATTCGGGTTTGTGCCCGGCCCGTTACAGGCCGGGCGAAGGAAGCCATTCGAACAAGAGACAATTTTTGCCAATATATTTCAAGCCGGGTGCCTTCCACCCCCGTGCAGGGGGGGAAAGGTCATTGAACCTGGGCGTCACCACCGGACCGAGGAGTTACGGCCCGGGGGACGATCGCCCGAGTAGGTGCCCGAGACTTACGTGGTTTAGGAGACCGGGGTCTAGGCACCCGCCGTTCCCGGCGAGGCCCAGGGGTTTGGTTCGCTGCGTTACGGGTCCCGGTCTAAGGCATTCAGGCGTGCGCTCAAAGCCAAGCTCTCCACCCCGGAGGGTATGAGCGAGGCCCGGTGGTACGCTCCCAAGTCCCCGCTTAGGGGAAGGCGCTGGGTAGATCCCACCTAGTCAGGACCGGCGGGCACCGGCCGTCTCCTTTCGGGTGTTTATAAACGCATCCGGGGTTCGTGAGGCCCCTTCAACTCGCGCACCGGCCTTAGACTATTATACGGTCCGTCTCTGCGAAGCCAACATCGGGGGTATTTTGCATGCGCTCTTAAGCTCCGCTCTAACCCCGTGAGGGGAAAGAGTTTCGCCCGGCGGTACGCTCCCGTCCACCACCGCCCCCTGTGCCGGGGGGATGGGTTCAGGGAGATCCCACCGAGGCCGGCGAGCACCGGCCAACGCCCTGGGGGTGAGTAAGCCCCTTTGACTCGCGCACGCACAATCAAGCCTTCAACGATCAATGGTTTTTTGGGTTTAACTACCCGGCGGGCGGCTCCGGCGCCACTCTTCCCCCCGCGAACGGGAGGGGCGGACCGGGGTACCTATGCACCTAAGGCGGTCCTCGCATAACCCCGAGTTCCGAAGCCGGCTCGCTACGTCCACCCACCCGGAGGGGGGAGAGACTCACGTCGGCCGACGACGAAAGGTACGAGGCTTCTGCGGTCCATACCTTGAAGGTACCCGCCGGGGGGGAGGTTCGGCCTCTCGAGTCCGACTCGACAACCGGCACGGACGGCGGGCGCCGACCGCGGCCAGGTCACCGTTATTGATCCTTCCGCAGGTTCCCCTACGAAAACCTTGTTACGACTTTTACTCCCTCTAGATGTCCGGGTTCGATCGACTTCCCATCGCCCGGAGGCGACCCCCGTTCGAGGGCCGCCCCGGGGACGGTCCGAGGACCTCACCGAGGCATCCGATCGGTAGTAGCGACGGGCGGTGTGTACAAAGGGCAGGGACTTAATCGACGCGGGCTGGTGACCCGCGCCTACTTGGAATTCCTCGTTCGAGGGGAATAGTTGCAATCCCCTGTCCCCAGCGGGGAATGGCGTTCATAGGATTGCCCGCACCTCTCGGCGTAGGGTAACTTACATGTTGAACCAGCCATTGTAGCTCACGTGCGACCCCGGACTTCTAAGGGCATCACAGACCTGTTATTGCTCCATTTCTCAAGTGGCTTCTGTGCCACAAATCGCTCTAAGAAGTTTAGCCACCGACCGCTGATTCCCACCGGGCGAACCCCAACCTTCAGGCCCGCGGTAAGCGGGAGGGCACCGGGGAGGGGAGAGGGAAGGCGAAGGCGAAGGACGGACAACCCACACCCGGAGAGCGGAACGAGGTGCGGACGGCATCGGGGAGGGAACCGAACGCGAAGGGGAGAGGCCGGAGCCACCCACTCGACGCAGAACTGAACCCCCGTCAACCGCATCACCTCCCCGAACCGATCCGGGGTAGAACCGGACCCCCGCCGAAACCCCCAACACCCCCACCCCGATGGGGACCCCCCGCGAACGGGGACCTTCGGGGATAGAGTCCGACCCAGGAGAGGGGCCGTGTAACTACTTAAAGGATGGGATCTCGTTCGTTACCGGAATTGACCAGACGAATCGCTCCACGAACTACCAACGGCCATGCACCACCACCCACAGAATCGAGAAAGAGCCGTCAATCTGTCAATCCTTACCGTGTCCGGGCCGGGTTAGGTTCCCCGCGTTGAGTCAAATTAAGCCGCAAGCTCCACTCCTGGTGGTGCCCTTCCGTCAATTCCTTTAAGTTTCAGCTTTGCAACCGTACTCCCCCCAGAGCCCAAAGACTCGTGGTTTCCCGGACGCTGCCCGGCGGGTCATAGTCGTTAACCCAACGCCGCCGGATCGCGGGTCGGCATAGTTTACGGTCGGAACTACGACGGTACCTGATCGTCTTCGATCCTCCGACTTTCGTTCTTGATTAATGAAAACATTCTTGGCAAATGCCTTCGCTTTTGTCCGTCCCGCACCGGTCTACGAATTTCACCTCTCTCGGTGCGGTACGAATGCCCCCGGCCGTCCCTCTTAATCATGACCTTTGGTCCGTCAAACCCACGAAATAGGACCAAGAGAGCGGTCGGATACCCCCCCGGCTCGGGGAACCGTGCGGCGGCCAGAAAACGGCCCCGCCCGGCCGCCTCGCCGAAGAGCTCCGACTCGCCCCCCATGGGAAGGCCTTATTCCATTATTCCTAGCTCAGTCCATTCAAGGCACGCTTCGGCCTGCTTTGAGCACTCTGTTTTGTTCAAAGTAAACGCACCGGACCCTTCCGCCCCCCACGTATTCAACCGCGGCGGACGACCCAGCTAAGGGCCTCTCCGCGGAGGAAGGGAGCAGAGGACACCGGATGAGTAGGGACAAGGTCCCGCGACCTCCACCCAGAGACCCGCGGGGGGTCCCCAACCCCCCCGGAGAGGGGCAGCTTCCCACCGCGAAGTCCGGACGGGCAGAGGCCCGGCAGCCGGGACCCGTCCCCGGATCCAACTACGAGCTTTTTAACTGCAGCAACGTTAACATACGCTATTGGAGCTGGAATTACCGCGGCTGCTGGCACCAGACTTGCCCTCCAATGGGTCCTCACCCACGGACGTAGATTGAGTTCATTTCGGTCCCGAAACCTTCAAACGGGGCCTCGCACCGATATTTTTCGTCACTACCTCCCCGTGTCGGGAATGGGTAATTTGCGCGCCTGCTGCCTTCCTTGGATGTGGTAGCCGTTTCTCAGGCTCCCTCTCCGGAATCGAACCCAGATTCCCCGTTACCCGTGGTCACCACACGTAGTCCCGTAGACTACCGTCGAAAGTTGATAGGGCAGACACTCGAATGAGACGTCGCCGCCCCGAAGGGCTCTGCGATCGGCCAAAGGTTATCTAGAGTCACCAAAGCGGACCCGACCGGAGTCGGGAGGGGGTTTTTTGGTTCTGATAAATGCACGTATCCGTGGGGGGCGCCGAGGGGGGAAGGTGAACCAGTCACCGACCACCTCGAAACGGCACCCCCACTTCCAACGCTTCGTTTGCATGTATTAGCTCTGGAATTACCACAGTTATACCAAGTAACGTGTGGAGCGATCAAAGGAACCATAACTGATTTAATGAGCCATTCGCAGTTTCACTGTACCAACGCCCGTGTGTACTTAGACTTGCATGGCTTAATCTTTGAGACAAGCATATGATACTGGCAGGATCAACCAGGCCGATCCCTCTGGTACTCAAACCCGGCTTGGGGAAAGAGAGAGAGTCGGTGGTGCGTGGAACTCGACCCCCCGAAGGAGGAAGAGACGCGCACCGCGGAAAGGCTTTTCGAACGAGACCCCCCGGAGGTGGGTCTGCAATCGGGGGTTTGACTACTTGGAAAATGTACGATTCAAGGCCCGGACGGTGCAGGCTAGGGGCCGGTTCCTTCCCTCAATAGGATCCCGACCCTAAGGCACCACCGACTCGGACCTTTTAACGGACCCAAACTGCGGTGGAAATTAGACCGACGGATCGGCTAAGTCTCCCTCGGAACGATTCTGGGACAAGCGGACCCCCTGTTACGGGGGGTCCACGAGCCATGGAGGCTGGAGCACGTGGCGGGGAGGATCGTTCTAAAAGCCGGTATTATTTCGGATTAGAAGCCTGCCCCTGGTGCTCCGGGTATGCCGCATTTCGAACGGGCGTAAAGGACGTCCGTTTAAGGGAAGAGAATGGAAGAGAATTTCCTGGCCCCCTCAAAGCGCGAGGAGGTCGGCATAGGTTTTACGGTACGCCCCCCCCGGAGCCGTCTGATGTTCAGAAGACGAAGGGTTTTGCCCCCAATCTCGTAAGGTCGAGGGCTCACCACCGAACTTCCAGCCGCGGTCCTTGGTAGGACCGATACGCGGACAAGCCGCAAAATCCTGGCCCCCTCGCAGTGCGAGGAGGTCGGCAAAGGTTTTACGATTCGCCCCCCCGGAGCCTACGGTTAGTTTTCTCGATTTAAGAAGACGAAGGGGGTCGGGCCCGGGAACCGTAAACCGAGCGCCTCTTCCCCTGCGAACTTCCAGCCGCGGTCCGTTTAAAAAGACCGATCCGTGACACCTCTAATGCGCTCTTTGCCTCCGGCCGTTTCCAGCGCGGGGGCCCGGTGGTGCGCTCCCAAGTCCCCGCGGAGGGGAAAATCTGGGAGATCCCACATTAGACCAAGCGGAACGCCGGTCTTCGCCTCGGGGGTTTGTATGCCCCTTTCGACTCGCGCACGGGCAAGAGTTAGGTTAGGAACGGGGACAACTGCCGGCGGGCGGCCCGTCGCACCCACCCCGCAAGTGGGCAGGTGGTCGGTGGCCTGTGGACCCGCCGCTCGGATTCGTTTATAGTAGGAACCATAACGGGGTACAACCCTCATACGCTCGACCCCCTCACGCCCAGAGAAGTGTTCACCTCCCTGGGCATATATCGAACGAATCATCGGGATTGAAGGGGAGGCCACCCAAACCATCCCCTTAGCCCAGAGGGGTGCCAGTCCTCGGGCTTCGGTATTCGCATCACCGGGGTCTATGGAGGTCTCGACTTAGGTTTTGAAAACCTCCAGAGGGGGGGCCGGATTAACCACCACCCTAGCCCAGAGGGGTGCCAGTCCTCGGGCTTCGGTATTCGCATCACCGGGGTCTATGGAGGTCTCGACTTAGGTTTTGAAAACCTCCAGAGGTGGGGCCGGATTAACCACCACCCTAGCCCAGAGGGGTGCCAGTCCTCGGGCATGTCACTTCGCATCACCGGGGTTCTATGGAGGTCTCGACTTAGGTTTTAAAAACCTCCAGAGGGTGGGGGCATATCTTATCCCCACCCTAGCCCAGAGGGGTGCCAGTCCTCGGGCATGTCATTTCGCATCACCGGGGTCTACGGAGGTCTCGACTTAGGTTTTGAAAACCTCCAGAGGGTGGGGGCATATCTTATCCCCACCCTAGCCCAGAGGGGTGCCAGTCCTCGGGCTTCGGTATTCGCATCACCGGGGTCTACGGAGGTCTCGACTTAGGTTTTGAAAACCTCCAGAGGGTGGGGCCTGACTTACCACCAACCCTTAGCCCAGAGGTGTGCCACTCCTCGGGCATGGAATTCGCATCAACGGGGTCTACGGATGTCTCGACTTAGGTTTTGAACACATCCAGGGAAGCAGAGCGGACATTCCCATTATTTCAAGCCCATCGGGAAGCCACTCCTTTGGGCATAGCGTTTCGCATCGCTGTTACCCAAACTTACGTCTGATTTAATGCCTCCCTAATATCCCGACGGCACCAGGCTGAGAAACCATATGCCCACAGGATTTGAGGCGTTGGAACCTCGTTCGCATAGCCGACAACGATGAACCTCCCTCGGACTCGCTACGAGGCTTGAGGAGGGTCCTGATTTTCTTAAAATCTCAGGTGAGGGACTTAGAAAATTTTCACTTTAAAACCACAGACCTCCAGAGGAGAGACCGGGCTTATCACAACCTTAGCCCAGAGGGCGTCACTCCTCGGGCATGTCACTTCGCATCACCGGGGGTCCATGGATGTCTCGACTTAGGTTTTGAACACATCCAGAAGGGGGGGCCGGATTAACCACCACCCTTAGCCCAGAGGGGTGCCAGTCCTCGGGCTTTAAATTCGCTTCGCCGGGGTCTATGGAAGTCATTTTTTAGACCTCCAGAGGGGAGGCAACCCAAACCATCCCCTTAGCCCAGAGGTGTGCCACTCCTCGGGCTTGTGTATTCGCATCACCGGGGTCCATGGAAGTCATTTTAGACATCCAGAGGGGAGGCCACCCTAACCATCCCCTTAGCCCAGAGGGGTGCCAGTCCTCGGGCTTTAAATTCGCTTCGCCGGGGTCTATGGAAGTCATTTTTAGACCTCCAGAGGGGAGGCAACCCAAACCATCCCCTTAGCCCAGAGGTGTGCCAATCCTCGGGCTTGTGTATTCGCATCACCGGGGTCCATGGAAGTCATTTTAGACATCCAGAGGGGAGGCCACCCTAACCATCCCCTTAGCCCAGAGGGGTGCCAGTCCTCGGGCTTTAAATTCGCTTCGCCGGGGTCTATGGAAGTCATTTTTAGACCTCCAGAGGGGAGGCAACCCAAACCATCCCCTTAGCCCAGAGGTGTGCCACTCCTCGGGCTTGTGTATTCGCATCACCGGGGTCCATGGAAGTCATTTTAGACATCCAGAGAGTGGGGCCGGTCTTACCACCACCCTTAAGCCCAGAGGGCGTCACTCCTCGGGCATGAAATTCGGATTACCGGGGTCTATGGATGTCTCAACTTAGGTTTTGAACACATCCAGAGGGGAGGCCACCCAAACCATCCCCTTAGCCCGGAGGTGTGCACCTCCTCGGGCTTCAAATTCGAATCACCGGGGTCCATGGAAGTCATTTTAGACATCCAGAGAGTGGGGCCGGTCTTACCACCACTCTTAGCCCAGAGGGCGCCACTCCTCGGGCATGAAATTCGCATCACCGGGGTCCATGGAAGTCAGTTTAGACCTCCAGAGAGTGGGGCCGGTCTTACCACCACTCTTAAGCCCAGAGGGCGTCACTCCTCGGGCATGAAATTCGGATTACCGGGGTCTATGGATGTCTCAACTTAGGTTTTGAACACATCCAGAGGGGAGGCCACCCAAACCATCCCCTTAGCCCGGAGGTGTGCACCTCCTCGGGCTTGAAATTCGAATCACCGGGGTCCATGGAAGTCAGTTTAGACCTCCAGAGAGTGGGGCCGGTCTTACCACCACCCTTAAGCCCAGAGGGCGTCACTCCTCGGGCATGGAATTCGCATCAACGGGGTCTACGGATGTCTCGACTTAGGTTTTGAACACATCCAGGGAAGCAGAGCGGACATTCCCATTATTTCAAGCCCATCGGGAAGCCACTCCTTTGGGCATAGCGTTTCGCATCGCTGTTACCCAAACTTACGTCTGATTTAATGCCTCCCTAATATCCCGACGGCACCAGGCTGAGAAACCATATGCCCACAGGATTAGAGGCGTCTGAACCCCTTTCGCATAGCCGACAACGATGAACCTCCCTCGGACTCGCTACGAGGCTTGAGGAGGGTCCTGATTCTCTTAAAATCTCAGGTGAGGGACTTAGAAAATATTCACTTTAAAACCACAGACCTCCAGAGGAGAGACCGGGCTTATCACAACCTTAGCCCAGAAGGCACCACTCTTCGGGCATGTCACTTCGCATCACCGGGGTCCATGGAAGTCTCGACTTAGGTTTTGAACGCATCCAGAGGGTGGGAGCCGGACTTACCACCACCCTTAGCCCAGAGGGCGTCACTCCTCGGGCATAAAATTCGGATAACCGGGGTCCATGGAAGTCAATTTTGACCTCCAGAGAGGGGGGGGGCCTGGCTTACCACCACCCTAAGCCCAGAGGGCGTCACTCCTCGGGCATGAAATACGCTACACCGGGGTCCATGGAAGTCAGTTTAGACCTCCAGAGAGGGGGGGCCGGGCTTACCACCACCCTTAGCCCAGAGGGCACCACTCCTCGGGCTTGAAATTCGCATCACCGGGGTCCATGGAAGTCTCGACTTAGGTTTTGGAAACCTCCAGAGGGGGGGCTGCACTTACCACCACCCTAAGCCCAGAGGGCGTCACTCCTCGGGCATGAAATACGCTACACCGGGGTCCATGGAAGTCAGTTTAGACCTCCAGAGAGGGGGGGGGCCGGGCTTACCACCACCCTTAGCCCAGAGGGCACCACTCCTCGGGCTTGAAATTCGCATCACCGGGGTCCATGGAAGTCTCGACTTAGGTTTTGGAAACCTCCAGAGGGGGGGCTGCACTTACCACCACCCTTAGCCCAGAGGTTCATCACTCCTCGGGCATGAAATTCGGATAACCGGGGTCCATGGAAGTCAGTTTAGACCTCCAGAGAGTGGGGCCGGGCTTACCACCACCCTAAGCCCAGAGGGCGTCACTCCTCGGGCATGAAATTCAGATAACCGGGGTCCATGGAAGTCAGTTTAGACCTCCAGAGAGTGGGGCCGGGCTTACCACCACCCTAAGCCCAGAGGGCGTCACTCCTCGGGCATGAAATTCGGATAACCGGGGTCCATGGAAGTCTCGACTTAGGTTTTGGAGACCTCCAGAGGGGGGGCCGGGCATACCACCACCCTTAGCCCAGAGGGCGTCACTCCTCGGGCATGAAATACGCTATACCGGGGTCCATGGAAGTCAGTTTTGACCTCCAGAGAGGGGGGGCCTGGCTTACCACCACCCTAGCCGAGAGGGCGTCACTCCTCGGGCATGAAATTCGCTTCACCGGGGTCCATGGAAGTCATTTTAGACCTCCAGAGAGGGGGGGCTGCACTTACCACCACCCTAGCCGAGAGGGCGTCACTCCTCGGGCATGAAATTCGGATCACCGGGGTCCATGGAAGTCAGTTTAGACCTCCAGAGAGTGGGGCCGGGCTTACCACCACCCTAAGCCCAGAGGGCGTCACTCCTCGGGCATGAAATTCGGATAACCGGGGTCCATGGAAGTCTCGACTTAGGTTTTGGAGACCTCCAGAGGGGGGGCCGGGCATACCACCACCCTTAGCCCAGAGGGCGTCACTCCTCGGGCATGAAATACGCTTAACCGGGGTCCATGGAAGTCAATCTAGACCTCCAGAGAGGGGGGGCCGGGCTTACCACCACCCTTAGCCCAGAGGTGTGCTCCTCATCGGGCATGAAATACGCTTCACCGGGGTCCATGGAAGTCATTCGAGACCTCCAGAGGGGGGGCTGGGCATACCACCACCCTTAGCCCAGAGGTGAGTCACTCCTCGGGCATCAAATTCGCATCACCGGGGTCCATGGAAGTCAGTTTAGACTTCCAGAGGGGGGGCCGA
Source organism: Hoplias malabaricus (assembly GCF_029633855.1). Taxonomy (NCBI): domain Eukaryota; kingdom Metazoa; phylum Chordata; class Actinopteri; order Characiformes; family Erythrinidae; genus Hoplias; species Hoplias malabaricus. The sequence goes on from NW_027101324.1 coordinate 3,494,621, forward strand.
GCATACCACCACCCTTAGCCCAGAGGTGTGCTCCTCATCGGGCATCAAATTCGCATCACCGGGGTCCATGGAAGTCATTCGAGACCTCCAGAGGGGGGGGCCGAGCATACCACCACCCTTAGCCCAGAGGTGAGTCACTCCTCGGGCATCAAATTCGCATCACCGGGGTCCATGGAAGTCAGTTTAAACATCCAGAGGGGGGGGGCCGAGCATACCACCACCCTTAGCCCAGAGGTGTGCTCCTCATCGGGCATCAAATTCGCATCACCGGGGTCCATGGAAGTCAGTTTAGACCTCCAGAAAGGGGGGCCGAACCTACCACCAACCTTAGCCCAGAGGGCGTCACTCCTCGGGCTTCAAACTCCCATCGCCGGGGTCCCATGGAAGTCTCGACTTAGGTTTTGAACCGTTCCGGGGTCACCTCCAGTGAGATAACGCGGAAATCTCACTATATTCATGCCCACAGGCGAACCAGAGCCTTGGGCTTGTCATAGTTACATACGGTGTACCCAAACTTTCGTCTTTTCTAAAGGAACCCTAATGTCCTGACGGCACCGCACTGGAAACCCCCATGCCCTCTGAATTTTTACCTCTCCGAGGTGCTCCGTTTTGGGCTTGCTACCTAGGGCGAAGAGGGTCAGAAATTTTTCTAAGTCCTACTTTAAAACGTCCCACTGGGAGAACACTAGGGTTAGCACTTTGCCAAAAAATCACGGCTGAATGCAATTTTCACGCCTCGCACCCTTTGTTCGTTTAGATTTAACAAAAAAATCAACCGACCCCCCTTTTTAACAACGCTTTGCCGAATTTAGCTCACTTTTCCCGGCCTGGAATATCTCACGCTTGCCCCCCACGGTACTTACCTCCGGGGAAGACACCCCCGTCGCTGCCAACGCCCATGCCCGGCCCAGGCTCACCCGACTCGGCCTCGCTCGCTCCATCGCCCGCTCCAAACCTCCGGGGAGAAGACCCCCATCGCCGCCAACGCCCATGCCCGGCCCAGGCTCACCCGACTCGGCCTCGCTCGCTACATCGCCCCGCTCCAAACCTCCGG
>NW_027101324.1:3500674-3523174 GCF_029633855.1 Hoplias malabaricus
GGATCCCAATTCACATATATTTGACACAAGTCAAATATATTGCAAATGGGATCCCAATTCACATATATTTGACACAAGTCAAATATATTACAATTGGGATCCCAATTCACATATATTTGACACAAGTCAAATATATTGCAATTGGGATCCCAATTCACATATATTTGACACAAGTCAAATATATTACAATTGGGATCCCAATTCACATATATTTGACACAAGTCAAATATATTGCAATTGGGATCCCAATTCACATATATTTGACACAAGTCAAATATATTGCAATTGGGATCCCGATTCACATATATTTGACACAAGTCAAATATATTGCAAATGGGATCCCAATTCACATATATTTGACACAAGTCAAATATATTGCAATTGGGATCCCAATTCACATATATTTGACTTGTGTCAAATATATTGCAATTGGGATCCCGATTCACATATATTTGACACAAGTCAAATATATTGCAATTGGGATCCCAATTCACATATATTTGACACAAGTCAAATATATTGCATTTGGGATCCCGATTCACATATATTTGACACAAGTCAAATATATTGCAAATGGGATCCCAATTCACATATATTTGACACAAGTCAAATATATTGCAATTGGGATCCCAATTCACATATATTTGACTTGTGTCAAATATATTGCAATTGGGATCACAATTGCAAATTATATCTTACCCAGAGCCCCAGGCTCCCAGAAGGGAGCTGGGCTGTGATAAGGCTTGCCCCGGAGCCTACCACTGGTGCTAAGACTCCCATAAGCCTCTGGATCTCTGCAGAGTCCCAGAGTCCCAGAGTCCCAGAGTCCCAGAGCCCCAGGGACCCAGAGACCCAGAGCCCCAGAGCCCCAGAGCCCAAGAGCCCCAGAGTCCCAGGGACCCAGAGTCCCAGAGTCCCAGGGACCCAGAGTCCCAGGGACCCAGAGTCCCAGGGACCAAGAGACCCAGAGCCCCAGGGACCCAGAGTCCCAGGGACCCAGAGTCCCAGGGACCCAGAGACCCAGAGACCCAGAGCCCCAGGGACCCAGAGCCCCAGAGCCCCAGAGCCCCAGAGTCCCAGAGCACCAGAGCCCCAGAGCCCCAGAGTCCCAGGGACCAAGAGTCCCAGGGACCCAGAGACCCAGAGCCCCAGGGACCCAGAGACCCAGAGCCCCAGGGACCCAGAGACCCAGAGCCCCAGGGACCCAGAGCCCCAGAGCCCCAGAGCCCCAGAGTCCCAGAGTCCCAGAGCCCCAGAGCCCCAGAGCCCCAGAGACCCAGGGACCCAGAGCCCCAGAGTCCCAGAGCCCCAGAGCCCAAGAGCCCCAGGGACCCAGAGACCCAGAGCCCCAGAGCCCCAGAGCCCCAGAGTCCCAGAGCCCCAGTGCCCCAGAGTCCCAGAGCCCCAGAGCCCCAGAGTCCCAGGGACCCAGAGTCCCAGAGCCCCAGGGACCCAGAGACCCAGAGCCCCAGAGCCCCAGAGACCCAGAGCCCCAGAGCCCCAGGGAACCAGAGCCCCAGAGTCCCAGGGACCCAGAGACCCAGAGACCCAGAGCCCCAGGGACCCAGAGCCCCAGAGTCCCAGGGACCCAGAGCCCCAGAGCCCCAGGGACCCAGGGACCCAGAGCCCCAGAGCCCCAGAGTCCCAGAGCCCCAGAGTCCCAGGGACCCAGAGACCCAGAGCCCCAGAGCCCCAGAGTCCCAGGGACCCAGAGCCCCAGAGCCCCAGGGACCCAGAGCCCCAGAGCCCCAGAGTCCCAGAGCCCCAGAGCCCCAGGGACCCAGAGACCCAGAGTCCCAGGGACCCAGAGCCCCAGAGCCCCAGGGACCCAGGGACCCAGAGCCCCAGAGCCTCAGAGACCCAGAGCCCCAGAGACCCAGAGACCCAGAGCCCCAGAGTCCCAGAGCCCCAGGGACCCAGAGCCCCAGAGTCCCAGGGACCCAGAGACCCAGAGCCCCAGGGACCCAGAGCCCCAGAGTCCCAGGGACCCAGAGACCCAGAGCCCCAGAGCCCAGGGACCCAGGGACCCAGAGCCCCAGAGCCCCAGAGTCCCAGAGCCCCAGAGTCCCAGAGCCCCAGAGTCCCAGAGCCCCAGGGACCCAGAGCCCCAGAGTCCCAGGGACCCAGAGTCCCAGGGACCCAGAGCCCCAGAGCCCCAGAGTCCCAGAGCCCCAGAGCCCCAGAGCCCCAGAGCCACAGGGACCCAGAGCCCCAGGGACCCAGAGCCCCAGAGTCCCAGGGACCCAGAGACCCAGAGTCCCAGGGACCCAGAGACCCAGAGCCCCAGGGACCCAGAGCCCCAGAGCCCCAGAGTCCCAGGGACCCAGAGACCCAGAGCCCCAGAGCCCCAGAGCCCCAGGGACCCAGAGACCCAGAGCCCCAGAGCCCCAGAGCCCCAGAGTCCCAGGGACCCAGAGCCCCAAGGACCCAGGGACCCAGAGTCCCAGGGACCCAGAGTCCCAGGGACCCAGAGACCCAGGGACCCAGAGTCCCAGAGTCCCAGGGACCCAGAGCCCCAGGGACCCAGAGCCCCAGGGACCCAGGGACCCAGGGACCCAGAGACCCAGAGCCCCAGGGACCCAGAGCCCCAGAGCCCCAGAGCCCCAGAGCCCCAGAGTCCCAGGGACCCAGGGACCCAGGGACCCAGAGCCCCAGAGCCCCAGAGTCCCAGAGCCCCAGAGCCCCAGAGCCCCAGAGCCACAGGGACCCAGAGCCCCAGGGACCCAGAGCCCCAGAGTCCCAGGGACCCAGAGACCCAGAGTCCCAGGGACCCAGAGACCCAGAGCCCCAGGGACCCAGAGCCCCAGAGCCCCAGAGTCCCAGGGACCCAGAGCCCCAAGGACCCAGGGACCCAGAGTCCCAGGGACCCAGAGTCCCAGGGACCCAGAGACCCAGGGACCCAGAGTCCCAGAGTCCCAGGGACCCAGAGCCCCAGGGACCCAGAGCCCCAGGGACCCAGGGACCCAGGGACCCAGAGACCCAGAGCCCCAGGGACCCAGAGCCCCAGAGCCCCAGAGCCCCAGAGCCCCAGAGTCCCAGGGACCCAGGGACCCAGGGACCCAGGGACCCAGAGTCCCAGGGACCCAGAGACCCAGAGCCCCAGGGACCCAGGGACCCAGGGACCCAGGGACCCAGAGACCCAGAGCCCCAGAGCCCCAGGGACCCAGGGACCCAGGGACCCAGAGACCCAGAGACCCAGAGCCCCAGGGACCCGGCGCACCGGTCGAACCTATCTGGCCCACACTTAAGCCCCCGCCCTCGGACTAAACCAATCAGCCTGCCCCGTCAAAAAAGATGCCCACTGGTAGACCTGGAACCTTAAAATATATTGGAAGTGGGATGGTTGCCCAATTGCTGTATAATATATTGCAAGTTCATCCTGCCCACTGGTGGACCTGGGAGCCAAAACGGCGCGCAATATATTGGAAGTGGGACGGTTGCGCAATCGCTGTACAATATATTGGAAGTGGGATGGTTGCCCAATTGCTGTATAATATATTGCAAGTTCATCCTGCCCACTGGTGGACCTGGGTGCCAAAACGGCGCGCAATATATTGGAAGTGGGACGGTTGAGCAATCGCTGTACAATATATTGGAAGTGGGATGGTTGCCCAATTGCTGTATAATATATTGCAAGTTCATCCTGCCCACTGGTGGACCTGGGTGCCAAAACGGCGCGCAATATATTGGAAGTGGGACGGTTGAGCAATCGCTGTACAATATATTGGAAGTGGGATGGTTGCCCAATTGCTGTACAATATATTGGAAGTGGGATGGTTGCCCAATTGCTGTATAATATATTGCAAGTTCATCCTGCCCACTGGTGGACCTGGGAGACAAAACGACGCGCAATATATTGGAAGTGGGACGGTTGCGCAATCGCTGTACAATATATTGGAAGTGGGATGGTTGCCCAATTGCTGTATAATGTATTGGAAGGACCCTCCGTCAAATCTCAAAGTTCATTCTGCCCACTGGTGGACCTGGGAGACAAAACGCCGCACAATATATTGAAAGTGGGATGGTTGCCCAATTGCTGTACAATACATGGGAAGTGGGATGGTTGTCCAGTTCATTACACCCTCATCCTGGGCCTCTGATTAGGCTTGCCCCGGAGCTTACCACCGGTGCCTACCTCCAGGGGCTTATTCACCCCAACGCCCTGGTCCCCTAACCCGGCATGAATTTCACCAAGGGTCCCCTACCTCCGGGGCTCCCTATCAGCCAATACATTAAGAACACCTCATCCTGGGCCTCTGATAAGGCTTGCCCCGGAGTTTACCACCGGGGCCTACCTCCGGGGCCTAATTAAACCCAACGCCCTGGTTCCCTGAACGGGCCTTATTCAAACAACCTCTCCGCCGCCTAAGCTCCGGAGCTTCCTTTTGGCTCCCAGAGGCCCAGAGGCCCAGGCTCCCAGAGGCCCAGAGGCCCAGGCTACCAGAGGCCCAGGCTACCAGAGGCCCAGAGGCCCAGAGCCCCAGAGGCCCAGAGACCCAGGCTACCAGAGGCCCAGGCTCCCAGAGACCCAGAGGCCCAGAGGCCCAGAGGCCCAGAGACCCAGAGGCCCAGAGTCCCAGAGACCCAGAGACCCAGGGCCCCAGAGACCCAGAGCCCCAGAGCCCCAGAGCCCCAGGGACCCAGGGACCCAGAGACCCAGAGACCCAGGCTCCCAGAGGCCCAGAGACCCAGAGACCCAGAGACCCAGAGCCCCGGGGACCCAGAGACCCGGAGACCCAGAGCCCCAGAGCCCCAGAGCCCCAGAGTCCCAGGGACCCAGAGCCCCAGAGCCCCGGGGACCCAGAGCCCCAGAGCCCCGGGGACCCAGAGACCCAGAGCCCCAGAGCCCCAGAGCCCCAGAGGCCCAGAGGCCCAGAGGCCCAGAGACCCAGAGGCCCAGAGTCCCAGAGACCCAGAGACCCAGAGACCCAGAGCCCCGGGGACCCAGAGCCCCAGAGCCCCGGGGACCCAGAGACCCAGAGCCCCGGGGACCCAGAGACCCAGAGCCCCAGAGCCCCAGAGACCCAGAGACCCAGAGCCCCAGAGCCCCAGAGACCCAGAGCCCCAGAGACCCAGAGACCCAGAGCCCCAGAGCCCCGGGGACCCAGAGCCCCAGAGCCCGGGGACCCAGAGACCCAGAGCCCCAGAGTCCCAGGGACCCAGAGCCCCAGAGCCCCAGAGCCCCAGGGACCCAGAGCCCCAGAGTCCCAGAGCCCCAGAGCCCCAGAGCCCCGGGGACCCAGAGCCCCAGAGCCCCGGGGACCCAGAGCCCCAGAGCCCCAGAGCCCCGGGGACCCAGAGCCCCAGAGCCCCGGGGACCCAGAGACCCAGAGCCCCGGGGACCCAGAGACCCAGAGCCCCAGAGCCCCAGAGACCCAGAGCCCCAGAGCCCCAGAGACCCAGAGCCCCAGAGACCCAGAGACCCAGAGCCCCAGAGCCCCGGGGACCCAGAGCCCCAGAGCCCGGGGACCCAGAGACCCAGAGCCCCAGAGTCCCAGGGACCCAGAGCCCCAGAGCCCCAGAGCCCCAGGGACCCAGAGCCCCAGAGTCCCAGAGCCCCAGAGCCCCAGAGCCCCGGGGACCCAGAGCCCCAGAGCCCCGGGGACCCAGAGACCCAGAGCCCCAGAGTCCCAGGGACCCAGAGCCCCGGAGACCCAGAGCCCCAGGGACCCAGAGACCCAGAGACCCAGAGACCCAGAGCCCCAGAGTCCCAGAGACCCAGGCTCCCAGAGGCCCAGAGGCCCAGAGGCCCAGGCTACCAGAGGCCCAGAGGCCCAGGCTACCAGAGGCCCAGGCTCCCAGAGGCCCAGAGGCCCAGGCTACCAGAGGCCCAGAGGCCCAGAGCCCCAGAGCCCCAGAGACCCAGAGGCCCAGAGACCCAGAGTCCCAGAGACCCAGAGACCCAGGCTACCAGAGGCCCAGAGGCCCAGAGGCCCAGGCTACCAGAGGCCCAGGCTTCCAGAGGCCCAGAGAAATTTTATTTATATTTGATTTGGACATTTTACGCTCTTTCTGGACCCTTAGACCCTCCCCCAAGCTTTGGGCGGGACTTTAGAGAGGTCAAAGTTGAATGCATCCCATTTGCAATATATATGACACTGTTAAATATATTGGAAGTTGGATGGTGTAGGTTATTCCATTCAGAAAGCCAATCAGAGCCAATCAGAGCCAAGTGACACATACTAAAGGGATGGGCCCAACGTTCTGAACTCCTAGATGGAGCACCAGTGCCCCTAGTGCTGTCCAAATGGCGATTTTGCCGCGGGTATCAAACTGGAAAAAGTTATCACTCAGTGTCCAAATGGTCATGCTTTATACGGCATTATGGATCCATAACCGGCATACAATCCCACTGTGGTCATAAGTGTCCAATGGCAATATATTTGAATGGGCCTTTGTCCAGAAAGTGTATAGTGGGGCTAACTTAAGAGAGTCATAGTTACTCCCGCCGTTAACCCGCGCTTCGATGAATTTCTTCACTTTGACATTCAGAGCACTGGGCAGAATTCACATCGTGTCAACACCCGGTCCAAGAGCCTTCACGATGCTGTGTTTTAATTAAACAGTCGGATTCCCCTTGTCCGCAGCAGTTCTAATTCGGCTGTTAGGTGCCGGCCGAGAGACCCGGCCCCGGAGGTCTCCCCCCGAGGCGAGACTCATAAGCCCGAGAGATCCACGGAGCCTAGGCTCGGCGCGCGAGGCTCCAGGGACACCGCCCCGACCCACCGAAGCCCCACCACCGGCGGTGGCCCGCTACGAGTCCACACACGCACGAGAGACCGCAACCCCCCCACGCGGACCTACGTTCCATTGCGTCCCTCCGCGTCCCATCGGGGGAGAGCGAAGGGCCGGACGCTCGAGCTTAGCCGGGGGCGGCCCACCCGGCGACGGGCGTCGGGAGCCCGGCCCGGCTTAGGTAGGGAGAGGGAGGCCGAAGGCGGTCATCCGACGGAGGTTAGTCCCGAAGGACGCTCCCCCGCCGGCATCCCACCGACGACCGGCTCCCCTACCGTCGACCTGACCGAGGCCCCCTAAGCGCCACCGCCGAGGGGGGGACACGCACCGGGGCTTAAGGTCTCGCTCGCCGCGACCCACTCTCATCGACCCCGACAGACAGACGGAGCCTTGTTCACGGGGGTTTGGATATACTGGGGGGACAATCTCTCGCCGTGCGCTTCCTCGCGCGCAGGACCCAGTGGGGGGGGGCCCGAAGGTGGACCGGGAACAGCTCCCCGTCGCACGGGCAGCACCGGGCTTTCGGACCCCGCATCAGCAGACACGGGCCCGACCGAGCTCAGCCATTAGAGCCAATCCTTATCCCGAAGTTACGGATCCGTCTTGCCGACTTCCCTTACCTACATTGTTCCAACACGCCAGAGGCTGTTCACCTTGGAGACCTGATGCGGATATGGGTACGGCCTGGGGGGAAATTCACTATACCTCCCCCGGATTTTCAAGGGCCGATGGGAAACGTCCCGGCCGTCGCATAGCGCATGCGACGCCTTTCAGAGCGTTGAGCCCCTATCTCGGGGTCGAACCCATTCCAGGGCGCTCCAGCTCTTTAGCAAGGAGAGAGAATCCTCCCCGGGGTCCCCACCGGCGTCTCCGGGTTCGTTTGCGTTACCGCCACGGGAGCGCCTCTCGGCGGCTCGATCTCCACCAATCCCAGGTACGGGGATATTGGCCCGATCCCCTTTCGGTCAGCGCGAGGCAGACGAGACCATCGCCCCAGCATTTTCCGAACGGCGCTCGCCTATCCCTTAGGACCGACTAACCCACGGCCAAGCGCTGTCGGCGTGGAACCCTTCTCCACTTCGGCCTTCAAAGTTCTCATCTGAATATTTGCTACTACCACCAAGATCTGCACCCGCGGCGGCTCGACCCAGGCTCGCGCCAAAGGCTTCTGCGCCACCGCGGCGCCCCTCCTACTCGTCGCGGCATACGGTCCCATGAGTCTCGGTTCTCTCTCTCATTCTCGCTGGCTTTTGGGGGGGGTGGGAGACAAGTACCGCCAGCGACGGCCGGGTATGGGCCCGACGCTCCAGCGCCATCCATTTTCAGGGCCAGTTGATTCGGCAGGTGAGTTGTTACACACTCCTTAGCGGATGCCGACTTCCATGGCCACCGCCCCGCTGTCTATATCAACCGACACCTTTCTTGGGGTCTGATGAGCGTCTGCGTCGGGCGCCTTAACCCGCGCGTTCGGTTCATCCCGCAGCACCAGTTCTGCTTACCAAAAGTGGCCCACTCGGCACCGTCAATTCCATGCCCGGCTCCAAGCCTGCGAGCCGGGCCTCTTACCCATTTAAAGTTTGAGAGTAGGGCGAGGCCCGTTTCGGCCCCGCGGCCTCCAGTCATTTCTTTACCGGATAAAACTTGAAGTTTCGGCGCCGGCTATCCTGAGGGAAACTTCGGAGGGAACCAGCTACTAGATGGTTCGATTAGTCTTTCGCCCCTATACCCAGGTCGGACGACCGATTTGCACGTCAGGACCGCTGCGGGCCTCCACTCAGGGTTTCCCCTGGCTTCGCCCTGCCCAGGCATAGTTCACCATCTTTCGGGTACCACCGCGTATGCTCTGGCTCCGCTCTCCGCACGTGGGAAGAGCAGGCCGGTGGTGCGCCGCCCGCCCCCTCGGAGGGTTAGGACGGATCCCACCTCAGCCGACGCGCGCCGGCCTTCACCTTCGTTGCGCCTCCGGGGGTTCTGGTCCCTTCGACTCGCATACGCGTTAGACTCCTTGGTCCGTGTTTCAAGACGGGTCGTTCGGGGTCCGAACTTAGCCGCTGACCTTAGGCGTTCGGGTGCTGTGGGCCTGGATCGCCCCCCGCATCGCCGTAGCGGGCCTAGCCCGGGGCTGAGGACAGCCCAGCCGGCCCGCTTCGACCGAACGATCGGGGGGGGCCCCCATCCCCATCCCGGAGGAGGGGAGAACGCGGAAAGGACATTGCTCCACGGCCCCGGCGTTATCGGCGAAGTCGGAGCGAGGGGCTGTAGCGGAACGCCCGTGTCCGGGGGCCGCGTGGGGCTCCCTTCTCCGGACGGACCTACCTTCACCCTCGGGCCCTTCCAAGCCTAACCGGAGCCGGTCGCGACTCACCACCACGCGGGGAAAGTACACCGGGCGGGGCCGGACCTCCGTACGCCCGACAGGCCCGAAGTCCAGAGGCGAAGCGCAGAGCCGAAGCGGGGAGCGGTGGAGTCGGCACCCCACCCCTCTCGCCCGGATACGCTCGCACCCCCGACCGCGGAACCCGACGAGCGCGGGGCCGTCCGCCCGGCTGAATCCCCCGGGGCAGTCTTCTCGGTCCCCGTACGTTTACCTCTCAACGGTTTCACGCTCTGTTGAACTCTCTCTTCAAAGTCCTGTTTCAACTTTCCCTCACGGTACTCGGTTCGCTATCGGTCTCGTGCCGGTATTTAGCCTTAGATGGAGTTTACCACCCGCTTTGGGCTGCATTCCCAAGCAACCCGACTCCGAGAAGCCCGACCTACCCGGGCGGGAACGCGGGACTCGCTACCGGGCTTTCACCGTCTATGGGAAGAAGCCACGTTCGCGAGGACTTGGTCCCGCGTCCGCACCGAGACGGATCTTACGGACTTCCGTACGCTACATTTCCCGGCCAACCCCGGTCAGGGGAAAGTGGGATTCAGCGCTGGGCTCTTCCCTGTTCGCTCGCCGCTACTAAGGGAATCCTTGTTAGTTTCTTTTCCTCCGCTTACTGATATGCTTAAGTTCAGCGGGTCGTCTCGTCTGATCTGAGGCCGCACACAGAGGTTTCTTATGCGGGGGCGAGGGCGGAGGCGGAGGGCCGAAGGCTAGGGGCGAGGGGCGAGAGCCCGGCACGAGACCGAACTCCGCGACACCCTCCCCCCCACCCCGGCCGCTCGCCCGCCCGCTCACTCGCCCGCTCGCTGGGTTTAATCGGCACTCGCCACCCCCGCGTCCGACTGCGCGGAGCCCCGCTCGGGACTCGGGGAGAGACCGTAACGGACGTGGACCCGGACCTACTCGGCTCTCCCTCCGTTCCCTGTACGGAGCTCTCTCGCAACACGGGCCCCGTGGACTGGCTCGGAACCGAGTCTTCGTTTGGGAAGACGAAGGGCCGTTTTCAGGCCCTGCGAGCTTCCAGCCGCGGTCTCTCTCTCTCAGCGGGGGCGCGGAGACCGATCGATGGGTAAAGCGACCCTCAGACAGGCGTGGCCGCGGGATGGACCCCCGCGGCCGCAATATGCGTTCGAAATTTCGATGATCTGTGTCCTGCAATTCACATTAGTTAACGCAGATGGCTGCGTTCTTCATCGAAGCACGAGCCGAGTGATCCACCGCTAAGAGTCGTATATGGGTTTGTGCCCGGCCCGTTACAGGCCGGGCGAAGGAAGCCATTCGAACACGAGACAATGTTTGACAATATTTCAAGCCGGGTGCCTTCCCCCCCGTGCAGGGGGGAAGGTCATTGAACCTGGGCGTCAACCACCGGACCGAGGAGTTACGGCCCGGGGGACGATCGCCCGAGTAGGTGCCCGAGACTTACGTGGTTTAGGAGACCGGGGTCTAGGCACCCGCCGTTCCCGGCGAGGCCCAGGGGTTTGGTTCGCTGCGTTACGGGTCCCGGTCTAAGGCATTCAGGCGTGCGCTCAAAGCCAAGCTCTCCACCCCGGAGGGTATGAGCGAGGCCCGGTGGTACGCTCCCAAGTCCCCGCTTAGGGGAAGGCGCTGGGTAGATCCCACCTAGTCAGGACCGGCGGGCACCGGCCGTCTCCTTCGGGTGTTTAAACGCATCCGGGGTTCGTGAGGCCCCTTCAACTCGCGCACCGGCCTTAGACTATTATACGGTCCGTCTCTGCGAAGCCAACATCGGGGTTATTTGCATGCGCTCTTAAGCTCCGCTCTAACCCCGCGAGGGGAAAGAGTTTCGCCCGGCGGTACGCTCCCGTCCACCACCGCCCCCTGTGCCGGGGGGATGGGTTCAGGGAGATCCCACCGAGGCCGGCGAGCACCGGCCAACGCCCTGGGGGTGAGTAAGCCCCTTTGACTCGCGCACGCACAATCAAAGCCTTCAACGATCAATGGTTTGTTTAACGACCCGGCGGGCGGCTCCGGCGCCACTCTCCCCCCCGCGAACGAGGGGGGCGGACCGGGGTACCTATGCACCTAAGGCGGTCCTCGCATAACCCCGAGTTCCGAAGCCGGCTCGCTACGTCCACCCACCCGGAGGGGGGAGAGACTCACGTCGGCCGACTACGAAAGGTACGAGGCTTCTGCGGTCCATACCTTGAAGGTACCCGCCGGGGGAGGTTTGGCCTCTCGAGTCCTACTCGACAACCGGCACGGACGGCGGGCGCCGACCGCGGCCAGGTCACCGTTATTGATCCTTCCGCAGGTTCCCCTACGAAAACCTTGTTACGACTTTTACTCCCTCTAGATGTCCGGGTTCGATCGACTTCCCATCGCCCGGAGGCGACCCCCGTTCGAGGGCCGCCCCGGGGACGGTCCGAGGACCTCACCGAGGCATCCGATCGGTAGTAGCGACGGGCGGTGTGTACAAAGGGCAGGGACTTAATCGACGCGGGCTGGTGACCCGCGCCTACTTGGAATTCCTCGTTCGAGGGGAATAGTTGCAATCCCCTGTCCCCAGCGGGGAATGGCGTTCATAGGATTGCCCGCACCTCTCGGCGTAGGGTAACTTACATGTTGAACCAGCCATTGTAGCTCACGTGCGACCCCGGACTTCTAAGGGCATCACAGACCTGTTATTGCTCCATTTCTCAAGTGGCTTCTGTGCCACAAATCGCTCTAAGAAGTTTAGCCACCGACCGCTGATTCCCACCGGGCGAACCCCAACCTTCAGGCCCGCGGTAAGCGGGAGGGCACCGGGGAGGGGAGAGGGAAGGCGAAGGCGAAGGACGGACAACCCACACCCGGAGAGCGGAACGAGGTGCGGACGGCATCGGGGAGGGAACCGAACGCGAAGGGGAGAGGCCGGAGCCACCCACTCGACGCAGAACTGAACCCCCGTCAACCGCATCACCTCCCCGAACCGATCCGGGGTAGAACCGGACCCCCGCCGAAACCCCCAACACCCCCACCCCGATGGGGACCCCCCGCGAACGGGGACCTTCGGGGATAGAGTCCGACCCAGGAGAGGGGCCGTGTAACTACTTAAAGGATGGGATCTCGTTCGTTACCGGAATTGACCAGACGAATCGCTCCACGAACTACCAACGGCCATGCACCACCACCCACAGAATCGAGAAAGAGCCGTCAATCTGTCAATCCTTACCGTGTCCGGGCCGGGTTAGGTTCCCCGCGTTGAGTCAAATTAAGCCGCAAGCTCCACTCCTGGTGGTGCCCTTCCGTCAATTCCTTTAAGTTTCAGCTTTGCAACCGTACTCCCCCCAGAGCCCAAAGACTCGTGGTTTCCCGGACGCTGCCCGGCGGGTCATAGTCGTTAACCCAACGCCGCCGGATCGCGGGTCGGCATAGTTTACGGTCGGAACTACGACGGTACCTGATCGTCTTCGATCCTCCGACTTTCGTTCTTGATTAATGAAAACATTCTTGGCAAATGCCTTCGCTTTTGTCCGTCCCGCACCGGTCTACGAATTTCACCTCTCTCGGTGCGGTACGAATGCCCCCGGCCGTCCCTCTTAATCATGACCTTTGGTCCGTCAAACCCACGAAATAGGACCAAGAGAGCGGTCGGATACCCCCCCGGCTCGGGGAACCGTGCGGCGGCCAGAAAACGGCCCCGCCCGGCCGCCTCGCCGAAGAGCTCCGACTCGCCCCCCATGGGAAGGCCTTATTCCATTATTCCTAGCTCAGTCCATTCAAGGCACGCTTCGGCCTGCTTTGAGCACTCTGTTTTGTTCAAAGTAAACGCACCGGACCCTTCCGCCCCCCACGTATTCAACCGCGGCGGACGACCCAGCTAAGGGCCTCTCCGCGGAGGAAGGGAGCAGAGGACACCGGATGAGTAGGGACAAGGTCCCGCGACCTCCACCCAGAGACCCGCGGGGACACACTCTATCAGATTGGGGGGTCCCCAACCCCCCGGAGAGGGGCAGCTTCCCACCGCGAAGTCCGGACGGGCAGAGGCCCGGCAGCCGGGACCCGTCCCCGGATCCAACTACGAGCTTTTTAACTGCAGCAACGTTAACATACGCTATTGGAGCTGGAATTACCGCGGCTGCTGGCACCAGACTTGCCCTCCAATGGGTCCTCACCCACGGACGTAGATTGAGTTCATTTCGGTCCCGAAACCTTCAAACGGGGCCTCGCACCGATATTTTTCGTCACTACCTCCCCGTGTCGGGAATGGGTAATTTGCGCGCCTGCTGCCTTCCTTGGATGTGGTAGCCGTTTCTCAGGCTCCCTCTCCGGAATCGAACCCAGATTCCCGTTACCCGTGGTCACCACACGTAGTCCCGTAGACTACCGTCGAAAGTTGATAGGGCAGACACTCGAATGAGACGTCGCCGCCCCGAAGGGCTCTGCGATCGGCCAAAGGTTATCTAGAGTCACCAAAGCGACCCGACCGGAGTCGGGAGGGGGTTTTTTGGTTCTGATAAATGCACGTATCCGTGGGGGCGCCGAGGGGGAAGGTGAACCAGTCACCGACCACCTCGAAACGGCACCCCACTTCCAACGCTTCGTTTGCATGTATTAGCTCTGGAATTACACAGTTATACCAAGTAACGTGTGGAGCGATCAAAGGAACCATAACTGATTTAATGAGCCATTCGCAGTTTCACTGTACCAACGCCCGTGTGTACTTAGACTTGCATGGCTTAATCTTTGAGACAAGCATATGATACTGGCAGGATCAACCAGGCCGATCCCTCTGGTACTCAAACCGGCTTGGGAAAGAGAGAGAGTCGGTGGTGCGTGGAACTCGACCCCCGAAGGAGGAAGAGACGCGCACCGCGGAAAGGCTTTTCGAACGAGACCCCCGGAGGTGGGTCTGCAATCGGGGTTTGACTACTTGGAAAATGTACGATTCAAGGCCCGGACGGTGCAGGCTAGGGGCCGGTTCCTTCCTCAATAGGATCCCGACCCTAAGGCACCACCGACTCGGACCTTTTAACGGACCCAAACTGCGGTGGAAATTAGACCGACGGATCGGCTAAGTCTCCCTCGGAACGATTCTGGGACAAGCGGACCCCCTGTTACGGGGGGTCCACGAGCCATGGAGGCTGGAGCACGTGGCGGGGAGGATCGTTCTAAAAGCCGGTATTATTTCGGATTAGAAGCCTGCCCCTGGTGCTCCGGGTATGCCGCATTTCGAACGGGCGTAAAGGACGTCCGTTTAAGGAAGAGAATGGAAGAGAATTTCCTGGCCCCTCAAAGCGCGAGGAGGTCGGCATAGGTTTTACGGTACGCCCCCCCCGGAGCCGTCTGATGTTCAGAAGACGAAGGGTTTTGCCCCCAATCTCGTAAGGTCGAGGGCTCACCACCGAACTTCCAGCCGCGGTCCTTGGTAGGACCGATACGCGGACAAGCCGCAAAATCCTGGCCCCCTCGCAGTGCGAGGAGGTCGGCAAAGGTTTTACGATTCGCCCCCCCGGAGCCTACGGTTAGTTTTCTCGATTTAAGAAGACGAAGGGGGTCGGGCCCGGGAACCGTAAACCGAGCGCCTCTTCCCCTGCGAACTTCCAGCCGCGGTCCGTTTAAAAAGACCGATCCGTGACACCTCTAATGCGCTCTTTGCCTCCGGCCGTTTCCAGCGCGGGGGCCCGGTGGTGCGCTCCAAGTCCCCGCGGAGGGAAAATCTGGGAGATCCCACATTAGACCAAGCGGAACGCCGGTCTTCGCCTCGGGGGTTTGTATGCCCCTTTCGACTCGCGCACGGGCAAGAGTTAGGTTAGGAACGGGGACAACTGCCGGCGGGCGGCCCGTCGCACCCACCCCGCAAGTGGGCAGGTGGTCGGTGGCCTGTGGACCCGCCGCTCGGATTCGTTTATAGTAGGAACCATAACGGGGTACAACCCTCATACGCTCGACCCCCTCACGCCCAGAGAAGTGTTCACCTCCCTGGGCATATATCGAACGAATCATCGGGATTGAAGGGGAGGCCACCCAAACCATCCCCTTAGCCCAGAGGGGTGCCAGTCCTCGGGCTTCGGTATTCGCATCACCGGGGTCTATGGAGGTCTCGACTTAGGTTTTGAAAACCTCCAGAGGGGGGCCGGATTAACCACCACCCTAGCCCAGAGGGGTGCCAGTCCTCGGGCTTCGGTATTCGCATCACCGGGGTCTATGGAGGTCTCGACTTAGGTTTTGAAAACCTCCAGAGGTGGGGCCGGATTAACCACCACCCTAGCCCAGAGGGGTGCCAGTCCTCGGGCATGTCACTTCGCATCACCGGGGTTCTATGGAGGTCTCGACTTAGGTTTTAAAAACCTCCAGAGGGTGGGGGCATATCTTATCCCACCCTAGCCCAGAGGGGTGCCAGTCCTCGGGCATGTCATTTCGCATCACCGGGGTCTACGGAGGTCTCGACTTAGGTTTTGAAAACCTCCAGAGGGTGGGGGCATATCTTATCCCCACCCTAGCCCAGAGGGGTGCCAGTCCTCGGGCTTCGGTATTCGCATCACCGGGGTCTACGGAGGTCTCGACTTAGGTTTTGAAAACCTCCAGAGGGTGGGGCCTGACTTACCACCAACCCTTAGCCCAGAGGTGTGCCACTCCTCGGGCATGGAATTCGCATCAACGGGGTCTAACGGATGTCTCGACTTAGGTTTTGAACACATCCAGGGAAGCAGAGCGGACATTCCCATTATTTCAAGCCCATCGGGAAGCCACTCCTTTGGGCATAGCGTTTCGCATCGCTGTTACCCAAACTTACGTCTGATTTAATGCCTCCCTAATATCCCGACGGCACCAGGCTGAGAAACCATATGCCCACAGGATTTGAGGCGTTGGAACCTCGTTCGCATAGCCGACAACGATGAACCTCCCTCGGACTCGCTACGAGGCTTGAGGAGGGTCCTGATTTTCTTAAAATCTCAGGTGAGGGACTTAGAAAATTTTCACTTTAAAACCACAGACCTCCAGAGGAGAGACCGGGCTTATCACAACCTTAGCCCAGAGGGCGTCACTCCTCGGGCATGTCACTTCGCATCACCGGGGGTCCATGGATGTCTCGACTTAGGTTTTGAACACATCCAGAAGGGGGGGCCGGATTAACCACCACCCTTAGCCCAGAGGGGTGCCAGTCCTCGGGCTTTAAATTCGCTTCGCCGGGGTCTATGGAAGTCATTTTTTAGACCTCCAGAGGGGAGGCAACCCAAACCATCCCCTTAGCCCAGAGGTGTGCCACTCCTCGGGCTTGTGTATTCGCATCACCGGGGTCCATGGAAGTCATTTTAGACATCCAGAGGGGAGGCCACCCTAACCATCCCCTTAGCCCAGAGGGGTGCCAGTCCTCGGGCTTTAAATTCGCTTCGCCGGGGTCTATGGAAGTCATTTTTAGACCTCCAGAGGGGAGGCAACCCAAACCATCCCCTTAGCCCAGAGGTGTGCCAATCCTCGGGCTTGTGTATTCGCATCACCGGGGTCCATGGAAGTCATTTTAGACATCCAGAGGGAGGCCACCCTAACCATCCCCTTAGCCCAGAGGGTGCCAGTCCTCGGGCTTTAAATTCGCTTCGCCGGGGTCTATGGAAGTCATTTTTAGACCTCCAGAGGGGAGGCAACCCAAACCATCCCCTTAGCCCAGAGGTGTGCCACTCCTCGGGCTTGTGTATTCGCATCACCGGGGTCCATGGAAGTCATTTTAGACATCCAGAGAGTGGGGCCGGTCTTACCACCACCCTTAAGCCCAGAGGGCGTCACTCCTCGGGCATGAAATTCGGATTACCGGGGTCTATGGATGTCTCAACTTAGGTTTTGAACACATCCAGAGGGGAGGCCACCCAAACCATCCCCTTAGCCCGGAGGTGTGCACCTCCTCGGGCTTCAAATTCGAATCACCGGGGTCCATGGAAGTCATTTTAGACATCCAGAGAGTGGGGCCGGTCTTACCACCACTCTTAGCCCAGAGGGCGCCACTCCTCGGGCATGAAATTCGCATCACCGGGGTCCATGGAAGTCAGTTTAGACCTCCAGAGAGTGGGGCCGGTCTTACCACCACTCTTAAGCCCAGAGGGCGTCACTCCTCGGGCATGAAATTCGGATTACCGGGGTCTATGGATGTCTCAACTTAGGTTTTGAACACATCCAGAGGGGAGGCCACCCAAACCATCCCCTTAGCCCGGAGGTGTGCACCTCCTCGGGCTTGAAATTCGAATCACCGGGGTCCATGGAAGTCAGTTTAGACCTCCAGAGAGTGGGGCCGGTCTTACCACCACCCTTAAGCCCAGAGGGCGTCACTCCTCGGGCATGGAATTCGCATCAACGGGGTCTACGGATGTCTCGACTTAGGTTTTGAACACATCCAGGGAAGCAGAGCGGACATTCCCATTATTTCAAGCCCATCGGGAAGCCACTCCTTTGGGCATAGCGTTTCGCATCGCTGTTACCCAAACTTACGTCTGATTTAATGCCTCCCTAATATCCCGACGGCACCAGGCTGAGAAACCATATGCCCACAGGATTAGAGGCGTCTGAACCCCTTTCGCATAGCCGACAACGATGAACCTCCCTCGGACTCGCTACGAGGCTTGAGGAGGGTCCTGATTCTCTTAAAATCTCAGGTGAGGGACTTAGAAAATATTCACTTTAAAACCACAGACCTCCAGAGGAGAGACCGGGCTTATCACAACCTTAGCCCAGAAGGCACCACTCTTCGGGCATGTCACTTCGCATCACCGGGGTCCATGGAAGTCTCGACTTAGGTTTTGAACGCATCCAGAGGGTGGGAGCCGGACTTACCACCACCCTTAGCCCAGAGGGCGTCACTCCTCGGGCATAAAATTCGGATAACCGGGGTCCATGGAAGTCAATTTTGACCTCCAGAGAGGGGGGGGGCCTGGCTTACCACCACCCTAAGCCCAGAGGGCGTCACTCCTCGGGCATGAAATACGCTACACCGGGGTCCATGGAAGTCAGTTTAGACCTCCAGAGAGGGGGGGCCGGGCTTACCACCACCCTTAGCCCAGAGGGCACCACTCCTCGGGCTTGAAATTCGCATCACCGGGGTCCATGGAAGTCTCGACTTAGGTTTTGGAAACCTCCAGAGGGGGGGCTGCACTTACCACCACCCTAAGCCCAGAGGGCGTCACTCCTCGGGCATGAAATACGCTATACCGGGGTCCATGGAAGTCCTTTTAGACCTCCAGAGAGGGGGGGGGCCGGGCTTACCACCACCCTTAGCCCAGAGGGCACCACTCCTCGGGCTTGAAATTCGCATCACCGGGGTCCATGGAAGTCTCGACTTAGGTTTTGGAAACCTCCAGAGGGGGGGCTGCACTTACCACCACCCTTAGCCCAGAGGTTCATCACTCCTCGGGCATGAAATTCGGATAACCGGGGTCCATGGAAGTCAGTTTAGACCTCCAGAGAGTGGGGCCGGGCTTACCACCACCCTAAGCCCAGAGGGCGTCACTCCTCGGGCATGAAATTCAGATAACCGGGGTCCATGGAAGTCAGTTTAGACCTCCAGAGAGTGGGGCCGGGCTTACCACCACCCTAAGCCCAGAGGGCGTCACTCCTCGGGCATGAAATTCGGATAACCGGGGTCCATGGAAGTCTCGACTTAGGTTTTGGAGACCTCCAGAGGGGGGGCCGGGCATACCACCACCCTTAGCCCAGAGGGCGTCACTCCTCGGGCATGAAATACGCTATACCGGGGTCCATGGAAGTCAGTTTTGACCTCCAGAGAGGGGGGGCCTGGCTTACCACCACCCTAGCCGAGAGGGCGTCACTCCTCGGGCATGAAATTCGCTTCACCGGGGTCCATGGAAGTCATTTTAGACCTCCAGAGAGGGGGGGCTGCACTTACCACCACCCTAGCCGAGAGGGCGTCACTCCTCGGGCATGAAATTCGGATCACCGGGGTCCATGGAAGTCAGTTTAGACCTCCAGAGAGTGGGGCCGGGCTTACCACCACCCTAAGCCCAGAGGGCGTCACTCCTCGGGCATGAAATTCGGATAACCGGGGTCCATGGAAGTCTCGACTTAGGTTTTGGAGACCTCCAGAGGGGGGGCCGGGCATACCACCACCCTTAGCCCAGAGGGCGTCACTCCTCGGGCATGAAATACGCTTAACCGGGGTCCATGGAAGTCAATCTAGACCTCCAGAGAGGGGGGGCCGGGCTTACCACCACCCTTAGCCCAGAGGTGTGCTCCTCATCGGGCATGAAATACGCTTCACCGGGGTCCATGGAAGTCATTCGAGACCTCCAGAGGGGGGGCTGGGCATACCACCACCCTTAGCCCAGAGGTGAGTCACTCCTCGGGCATCAAATTCGCATCACCGGGGTCCATGGAAGTCAGTTTAGACTTCCAGAGGGGGGGCCGAGCATACCACCACCCTTAGCCCAGAGGTGTGCTCCTCATCGGGCATCAAATTCGCATCACCGGGGTCCATGGAAGTCATTCGAGACCTCCAGAGGGGGGGGCCGAGCATACCACCACCCTTAGCCCAGAGGTGAGTCACTCCTCGGGCATCAAATTCGCATCACCGGGGTCCATGGAAGTCAGTTTAGACTTCCAGAGGGGGGGCCGAGCATACCACCACCCTTAGCCCAGAGGTGTGCTCCTCATCGGGCATCAAATTCGCATCACCGGGGTCCATGGAAGTCATTCGAGACCTCCAGAGGGGGGGCCGAGCATACCACCACCCTTAGCCCAGAGGTGAGTCACTCCTCGGGCATCAAATTCGCATCACCGGGGTCCATGGAAGTCAGTTTAGACTTCCAGAGGGGGGGCCGAGCATACCACCACCCTTAGCCCAGAGGTGTGCTCCTCATCGGGCATCAAATTCGCATCACCGGGGTCCATGGAAGTCATTCGAGACCTCCAGAGGGGGGGCCGAGTATACCACCACCCTTAGCCCAGAGGTGAGTCACTCCTCGGGCATCAAATTCGCATCACCGGGGTCCATGGAAGTCAGTTTAGACCTCCAGAGGGGGGGCCGAGCATACCACCACCCTTAGCCCAGAGGTGAGTCACTCCTCGGGCATCAAATTCGCATCACCGGGGTCCATGGAAGTCAGTTTAAACATCCAGAGGGGGGGGCCGAGCATACCACCACCCTTAGCCCAGAGGTGTGCTCCTCATCGGGCATCAAATTCGCATCACCGGGGTCCATGGAAGTCATTCGAGACCTCCAGAGGGGGGGCCGAGTATACCACCACCCTTAGCCCAGAGGTGAGTCACTCCTCGGGCATCAAATTCGCATCACCGGGGTCCATGGAAGTCAGTTTAGACCTCCAGAGGGGGGGCCGAGCATACCACCACCCTTAGCCCAGAGGTGAGTCACTCCTCGGGCATCAAATTCGCATCACCGGGGTCCATGGAAGTCAGTTTAAACATCCAGAGGGGGGGGCCGAGCATACCACCACCCTTAGCCCAGAGGTGTGCTCCTCATCGGGCATCAAATTCGCATCACCGGGGTCCATGGAAGTCAGTTTAGACCTCCAGAAAGGGGGGCCGAACCTACCACCAACCTTAGCCCAGAGGGCGTCACTCCTCGGGCTTCAAACTCCCATCGCCGGGGTCCCATGGAAGTCTCGACTTAGGTTTTGAACCGTTCCGGGGTCACCTCCAGTGAGATAACGCGGAAATCTCACTATATTCATGCCCACAGGCGAACCAGAGCCTTGGGCTTGTCATAGTTACATACGGTGTACCCAAACTTTCGTCTTTTCTAAAGGAACCCTAATGTCCTGACGGCACCGCACTGGAAACCCCCATGCCCTCTGAATTTTTACCTCTCCGAGGTGCTCCGTTTTGGGCTTGCTACCTAGGGCGAAGAGGGTCAGAAATTTTTCTAAGTCCTACTTTAAAACGTCCCACTGGGAGAACACTAGGGTTAGCACTTTGCCAAAAAATCACGGCTGAATGCAATTTTCACGCCTCGCACCCTTTGTTCGTTTAGATTTAACAAAAAAATCAACCGACCCCCCTTTTTAACAACGCTTTGCCGAATTTAGCTCACTTTTCCCGGCCTGGAATATCTCACGCTTGCCCCCCACGGTACTTACCTCCGGGGAAGACACCCCCGTCGCTGCCAACGCCCATGCCCGGCCCAGGCTCACCCGACTCGGCCTCGCTCGCTCCATCGCCCGCTCCAAACCTCCGGGGAGAAGACCCCCATCGCCGCCAACGCCCATGCCCGGCCCAGGCTCACCCGACTCGGCCTCGCTCGCTACATCGCCCCGCTCCAAACCTCCGGGGCTGGACCTCCACCAACCCAGCGCACCTCTCGAACCTATCCGGCCCACACTTAAGCACTCCTCCTCGGACTAAACCATCCAGCCCGCGCCGCTGGAACGAGCGCCCACTGGAAGACCCGAGCCCCAAACCCGCGCGCTTTACGGTTCTCTATCTCCCCGGGCTCGGAGCACTTTTCTCGGCCATGGGACCTCCAGGGGGGGCCCTTCATGGCTCCGTCAATATTCCTTTAAGTCTCACTCCGCCCACTGGAAGACCCGAGCCCCAAACCCGCGCGCTTTACGGTTCTCTATCTCCCCGGGCTCGGGGCACTTTTCTCGGCCATGGGACCTCCAGGGGGGGCCCCTCATGGCTCCGTCATCATTCCTCTAAGTCTCATTCCGCCCACTGCGATACCCGAGGCCTTTAACCGCGGCGTTCACGGTTCTCTATCACCCCGGGCTCGGGGCACTTTTCTCGGCCATGGGACCTCCAGGGGAGGCCCTTCCTGGCTCCGTCATCATTCCTCTAAGTCTCATTCCGCCCACTGCGATACCCGAGGTCTTTAACCGCGGCGTTCACGGTTCTCTATCACCCCGGGCTCGGAGCACTTTTCTCGGCCATGGGACCTCCAGGGGAGGCCCCTCATGGCTCCGTCATCATTCCTCTAAGTCTCATTCCGCCCACTGCGATACCCGAGGTCTTTAACCGCGGCGTTCACGGTTCTCTATCACCCCGGGCTCGGAGCACTTTTCTCGGCCATGGGACCTCCAGGGGAGGCCCCTCATGGCTCCGTCATCATTCCTCTAAGTCTCATTCCGCCCACTGCGATACCCGAGGTCTTTAACCGCGGCGTTCACGGTTCTCTATCACCCCGGGCTCGGAGCACTTTTCTCGGCCATGGGACCTCCAGGGGAGGCCCCTCATGGCTCCGTCATCATTCCTCTAAGTCTCATTCCGCCCACTGCGATACCCGAGGTCTTAGACCGCGGCGTTCACGGTTCTCTATCACCCCGGGCTCGGAGCACTTTTCTCGGCCATGGGACCTCCAGGGGAGGCCCCTCATGGCTCCGTCAATATTCCTCTAAGTCTCATTCCGCCCACTGCGATACCCGGGCTCAGAGCATGTACTTCGGCCATGGGACCACAAGAGGGCGCCCTTCTTCAGAAACTGCTGACAT
>NW_027101324.1:3528174-3536054 GCF_029633855.1 Hoplias malabaricus
GAGCCCCAGAGCCCCAGAGACCCAGAGCCCCAGAGCCCCAGGGAACCAGAGCCCCAGAGTCCCAGGGACCCAGAGACCCAGAGACCCAGAGCCCCAGGGACCCAGAGCCCCAGAGTCCCAGGGACCCAGAGCCCCAGAGCCCCAGGGACCCAGGGACCCAGAGCCCCAGAGCCCCAGAGTCCCAGAGCCCCAGAGTCCCAGGGACCCAGAGACCCAGAGCCCCAGAGCCCCAGAGTCCCAGGGACCCAGAGCCCCAGAGCCCCAGGGACCCAGAGCCCCAGAGCCCCAGAGTCCCAGAGCCCCAGAGCCCCAGGGACCCAGAGACCCAGAGTCCCAGGGACCCAGAGCCCCAGAGCCCCAGGGACCCAGGGACCCAGAGCCCCAGAGCCCCAGGGACCCAGGGACCCAGAGCCCCAGAGCCTCAGAGACCCAGAGCCCCAGAGACCCAGAGACCCAGAGCCCCAGAGTCCCAGAGCCCCAGGGACCCAGAGCCCCAGAGTCCCAGGGACCCAGAGACCCAGAGCCCCAGGGACCCAGAGCCCCAGAGTCCCAGGGACCCAGAGACCCAGAGCCCCAGAGCCCAGGGACCCAGGGACCCAGAGCCCCAGAGCCCCAGAGTCCCAGAGCCCCAGAGTCCCAGAGCCCCAGAGTCCCAGAGCCCCAGGGACCCAGAGCCCCAGAGTCCCAGGGACCCAGAGTCCCAGGGACCCAGAGCCCCAGAGCCCCAGAGTCCCAGAGCCCCAGAGCCCCAGAGCCCCAGAGCCACAGGGACCCAGAGCCCCAGGGACCCAGAGCCCCAGAGTCCCAGGGACCCAGAGACCCAGAGTCCCAGGGACCCAGAGACCCAGAGCCCCAGGGACCCAGAGCCCCAGAGCCCCAGAGTCCCAGGGACCCAGAGACCCAGAGCCCCAGAGCCCCAGAGCCCCAGGGACCCAGAGACCCAGAGCCCCAGAGCCCCAGAGCCCCAGAGTCCCAGGGACCCAGAGCCCCAAGGACCCAGGGACCCAGAGTCCCAGGGACCCAGAGTCCCAGGGACCCAGAGACCCAGGGACCCAGAGTCCCAGAGTCCCAGAGTCCCAGGGACCCAGAGCCCCAGGGACCCAGAGCCCCAGGGACCCAGGGACCCAGGGACCCAGAGACCCAGAGCCCCAGGGACCCAGAGCCCCAGAGCCCCAGAGCCCCAGAGCCCCAGAGTCCCAGGGACCCAGGGACCCAGGGACCCAGGGACCCAGAGCCCCAGAGCCCCAGGGACCCAGAGTCCCAGGGACCCAGAGACCCAGAGCCCCAGGGACCCAGGGACCCAGGGACCCAGGGACCCAGAGACCCAGAGCCCCAGAGCCCCAGGGACCCAGGGACCCAGGGACCCAGGGACCCAGAGACCCAGAGCCCCAGGGACCCGGCGCACCGGTCGAACCTATCTGGCCCACACTTAAGCCCCCGCCCTCGGACTAAACCAATCAGCCTGCCCCGTCAAAAAAGATGCCCACTGGTAGACCTGGAACCTTAAAATATATTGGAAGTGGGATGGTTGCCCAATTGCTGTATAATATATTGCAAGTTCATCCTGCCCACTGGTGGACCTGGGAGCCAAAACGGCGCGCAATATATTGGAAGTGGGACGGTTGCGCAATCGCTGTACAATATATTGGAAGTGGGATGGTTGCCCAATTGCTGTATAATATATTGCAAGTTCATCCTGCCCACTGGTGGACCTGGGTGCCAAAACGGCGCGCAATATATTGGAAGTGGGACGGTTGAGCAATCGCTGTACAATATATTGGAAGTGGGATGGTTGCCCAATTGCTGTACAATATATTGGAAGTGGGATGGTTGCCCAATTGCTGTATAATATATTGCAAGTTCATCCTGCCCACTGGTGGACCTGGGAGACAAAACGACGCGCAATATATTGGAAGTGGGACGGTTGCGCAATCGCTGTACAATATATTGGAAGTGGGATGGTTGCCCAATTGCTGTATAATGTATTGGAAGGACCCTCCGTCAAATCTCAAAGTTCATTCTGCCCACTGGTGGACCTGGGAGACAAAACGCCGCACAATATATTGAAAGTGGGATGGTTGCCCAATTGCTGTACAATACATGGGAAGTGGGATGGTTGTCCAGTTCATTACACCCTCATCCTGGGCCTCTGATTAGGCTTGCCCCGGAGCTTACCACCGGTGCCTACCTCCAGGGGCTTATTCACCCCAACGCCCTGGTCCCCTAACCCGGCATGAATTTCACCAAGGGTCCCCTACCTCCGGGGCTCCCTATCAGCCAATACATTAAGAACACCTCATCCTGGGCCTCTGATAAGGCTTGCCCCGGAGTTTACCACCGGGGCCTACCTCCGGGGCCTAATTAAACCCAACGCCCTGGTTCCCTGAACGGGCCTTATTCAAACAACCTCTCCGCCGCCTAAGCTCCGGAGCTTCCTTTTGGCTCCCAGAGGCCCAGAGGCCCAGGCTCCCAGAGGCCCAGAGGCCCAGGCTACCAGAGGCCCAGGCTACCAGAGGCCCAGAGACCCAGGCTACCAGAGGCCCAGGCTCCCAGAGACCCAGAGTCCCAGAGACCCAGAGACCCAGGGCCCCAGAGACCCAGAGCCCCAGAGCCCCAGAGCCCCAGGGACCCAGGGACCCAGAGACCCAGAGACCCAGAGACCCAGAGACCCAGGCTCCCAGAGGCCCAGAGACCCAGAGACCCAGAGACCCAGAGCCCCGGGGACCCAGAGACCCGGAGACCCAGAGCCCCAGAGCCCCAGAGCCCCAGAGCCCCAGAGTCCCAGGGACCCAGAGCCCCAGAGCCCCGGGGACCCAGAGCCCCAGAGCCCCGGGGACCCAGAGACCCAGAGCCCCAGAGCCCCAGAGGCCCAGAGGCCCAGAGGCCCAGAGACCCAGAGGCCCAGAGTCCCAGAGACCCAGAGCCCCAGAGCCCCGGGGACCCAGAGCCCCAGAGCCCCGGGGACCCAGAGACCCAGAGCCCCAGAGTCCCAGGGACCCAGAGCCCCAGAGCCCCAGAGACCCAGAGACCCAGAGCCCCAGAGTCCCAGGGACCCAGAGCCCCAGAGCCCCAGAGCCCCAGAGCCCCGGGGACCCAGAGCCCCAGAGCCCCGGGGACCCAGAGACCCAGAGCCCCGGGGACCCAGAGACCCAGAGCCCCAGAGCCCCAGAGACCCAGAGACCCAGAGCCCCAGAGCCCCAGAGACCCAGAGCCCCAGAGACCCAGAGACCCAGAGCCCCAGAGCCCCGGGGACCCAGAGCCCCAGAGCCCGGGGACCCAGAGACCCAGAGCCCCAGAGTCCCAGGGACCCAGAGCCCCAGAGCCCCAGAGCCCCAGGGACCCAGAGCCCCAGAGTCCCAGAGCCCCAGAGCCCCGGGGACCCAGAGCCCCAGAGCCCCAGAGCCCCGGGGACCCAGAGCCCCAGAGCCCCAGAGCCCCGGGGACCCAAAGCCCCAGAGCCCCGGGGACCCAGAGACCCAGAGCCCCGGGGACCCAGAGACCCAGAGCCCCAGAGCCCCAGAGACCCAGAGACCCAGAGCCCCAGAGCCCCAGAGACCCAGAGCCCCAGAGACCCAGAGCCCCAGAGCCCCGGGGACCCAGAGCCCCAGAGCCCGGGGACCCAGAGACCCAGAGCCCCAGAGTCCCAGGGACCCAGAGCCCCAGAGCCCCAGAGCCCCAGGGACCCAGAGCCCCAGAGTCCCAGAGCCCCAGAGCCCCAGAGCCCCGGGGACCCAGAGCCCCAGAGCCCCGGGGACCCAGAGACCCAGAGCCCCAGAGTCCCAGGGACCCAGAGCCCCAGAGACCCAGAGCCCCAGGGACCCAGAGACCCAGAGACCCAGAGCCCCAGAGTCCCAGAGACCCAGGCTCCCAGAGGCCCAGAGGCCCAGAGGCCCAGGCTACCAGAGGCCCAGAGGCCCAGGCTACCAGAGGCCCAGGCTCCCAGAGGCCCAGAGGCCCAGGCTACCAGAGGCCCAGAGCCCCAGAGCCCCAGAGCCCCAGAGACCCAGAGGCCCAGAGACCCAGAGTCCCAGAGACCCAGAGACCCAGGCTACCAGAGGCCCAGAGGCCCAGAGGCCCAGGCTACCAGAGGCCCAGGCTTCCAGAGGCCCAGAGAAATTTTATTTATATTTGATTTGGACATTTTACGCTCTTTCTGGACCCTTAGACCCTCCCCCAAGCTTTGGGCGGGACTTTAGAGAGGTCAAAGTTGAATGCATCCCATTTGCAATATATATGACACTGTTAAATATATTGGAAGTTGGATGGTGTAGGTTATTCCATTCAGAAAGCCAATCAGAGCCAATCAGAGCCAAGTGACACATACTAAAGGGATGGGCCCAACGTTCTGAACTCCTAGATGGAGCACCAGTGCCCCTAGTGCTGTCCAAATGGCGATTTTGCCGCGGGTATCAAACTGGAAAAAGTTATCACTCAGTGTCCAAATGGTCATGCTTTATACGGCATTATGGATCCATAACCGGCATACAATCCCACTGTGGTCATAAGTGTCCAATGGCAAT
The DNA here is from genome assembly GCF_029633855.1 of Hoplias malabaricus. Taxonomy (NCBI): domain Eukaryota; kingdom Metazoa; phylum Chordata; class Actinopteri; order Characiformes; family Erythrinidae; genus Hoplias; species Hoplias malabaricus. The sequence continues at coordinate 3,532,695 of NW_027101324.1, forward strand.
ATATTTGAATGGGCCTTTGTCCAGAAAGTGTATAGTGGGGCTAACTTAAGAGAGTCATAGTTACTCCCGCCGTTAACCCGCGCTTCGATGAATTTCTTCACTTTGACATTCAGAGCACTGGGCAGAATTCACATCGTGTCAACACCCGGTCCAAGAGCCTTCACGATGCTGTGTTTTAATTAAACAGTCGGATTCCCCTTGTCCGCAGCAGTTCTAATTCGGCTGTTAGGTGCCGGCCGAGAGACCCGGCCCCGGAGGTCTCCCCCCGAGGCGAGACTCATAAGCCCGAGAGATCCACGGAGCCTAGGCTCGGCGCGCGAGGCTCCAGGGACACCGCCCCGACCCACCGAAGCCCCACCACCGGCGGTGGCCCGCTACGAGTCCACACACGCACGAGAGACCGCAACCCCCCCACGCGGACCTACGTTCCATTGCGTCCCTCCGCGTCCCATCGGGGGAGAGCGAAGGGCCGGACGCTCGAGCTTAGCCGGGGGCGGCCCACCCGGCGACGGGCGTCGGGAGCCCGGCCCGGCTTAGGTAGGGAGAGGGAGGCCGAAGGCGGTCATCCGACGGAGGTTAGTCCCGAAGGACGCTCCCCCGCCGGCATCCCACCGACGACCGGCTCCCCTACCGTCGACCTGACCGAGGCCCCCTAAGCGCCACCGCCGAGGGGGGGACACGCACCGGGGCTTAAGGTCTCGCTCGCCGCGACCCACTCTCATCGACCCCGACAGACAGACGGAGCCTTGTTCACGGGGGTTTGGATATACTGGGGGGACAATCTCTCGCCGTGCGCTTCCTCGCGCGCAGGACCCAGTGGGGGGGGGCCCGAAGGTGGACCGGGAACAGCTCCCCGTCGCACGGGCAGCACCGGGCTTTCGGACCCCGCATCAGCAGACACGGGCCCGACCGAGCTCAGCCATTAGAGCCAATCCTTATCCCGAAGTTACGGATCCGTCTTGCCGACTTCCCTTACCTACATTGTTCCAACACGCCAGAGGCTGTTCACCTTGGAGACCTGATGCGGATATGGGTACGGCCTGGGGGGAAATTCACTATACCTCCCCCGGATTTTCAAGGGCCGATGGGAAACGTCCCGGCCGTCGCATAGCGCATGCGACGCCTTTCAGAGCGTTGAGCCCCTATCTCGGGGTCGAACCCATTCCAGGGCGCTCCAGCTCTTTAGCAAGGAGAGAGAATCCTCCCCGGGGTCCCCACCGGCGTCTCCGGGTTCGTTTGCGTTACCGCCACGGGAGCGCCTCTCGGCGGCTCGATCTCCACCAATCCCAGGTACGGGGATATTGGCCCGATCCCCTTTCGGTCAGCGCGAGGCAGACGAGACCATCGCCCCAGCATTTTCCGAACGGCGCTCGCCTATCCCTTAGGACCGACTAACCCACGGCCAAGCGCTGTCGGCGTGGAACCCTTCTCCACTTCGGCCTTCAAAGTTCTCATCTGAATATTTGCTACTACCACCAAGATCTGCACCCGCGGCGGCTCGACCCAGGCTCGCGCCAAAGGCTTCTGCGCCACCGCGGCGCCCCTCCTACTCGTCGCGGCATACGGTCCCATGAGTCTCGGTTCTCTCTCTCATTCTCGCTGGCTTTTGGGGGGGGTGGGAGACAAGTACCGCCAGCGACGGCCGGGTATGGGCCCGACGCTCCAGCGCCATCCATTTTCAGGGCCAGTTGATTCGGCAGGTGAGTTGTTACACACTCCTTAGCGGATGCCGACTTCCATGGCCACCGCCCCGCTGTCTATATCAACCGACACCTTTCTTGGGGTCTGATGAGCGTCTGCGTCGGGCGCCTTAACCCGCGCGTTCGGTTCATCCCGCAGCACCAGTTCTGCTTACCAAAAGTGGCCCACTCGGCACCGTCAATTCCATGCCCGGCTCCAAGCCTGCGAGCCGGGCCTCTTACCCATTTAAAGTTTGAGAGTAGGGCGAGGCCCGTTTCGGCCCCGCGGCCTCCAGTCATTTCTTTACCGGATAAAACTTGAAGTTTCGGCGCCGGCTATCCTGAGGGAAACTTCGGAGGGAACCAGCTACTAGATGGTTCGATTAGTCTTTCGCCCCTATACCCAGGTCGGACGACCGATTTGCACGTCAGGACCGCTGCGGGCCTCCACTCAGGGTTTCCCCTGGCTTCGCCCTGCCCAGGCATAGTTCACCATCTTTCGGGTACCACCGCGTATGCTCTGGCTCCGCTCTCCGCACGTGGGAAGAGCAGGCCGGTGGTGCGCCGCCCGCCCCCTCGGAGGGTTAGGACGGATCCCACCTCAGCCGACGCGCGCCGGCCTTCACCTTCGTTGCGCCTCCGGGGGTTCTGGTCCCTTCGACTCGCATACGCGTTAGACTCCTTGGTCCGTGTTTCAAGACGGGTCGTTCGGGGTCCGAACTTAGCCGCTGACCTTAGGCGTTCGGGTGCTGTGGGCCTGGATCGCCCCCCGCATCGCCGTAGCGGGCCTAGCCCGGGGCTGAGGACAGCCCAGCCGGCCCGCTTCGACCGAACGATCGGGGGGGGCCCCCATCCCCATCCCGGAGGAGGGGAGAACGCGGAAAGGACATTGCTCCACGGCCCCGGCGTTATCGGCGAAGTCGGAGCGAGGGGCTGTAGCGGAACGCCCGTGTCCGGGGGCCGCGTGGGGACTCCCTTCTCCGGACGGACCTACCTTCACCCTCGGGCCCTTCCAAGCCTAACCGGAGCCGGTCGCGACTCACCACCACGCGGGGAAAGTACACCGGGCGGGGCCGGACCTCCGTACGCCCGACAGGCCCGAAGTCCAGAGGCGAAGCGCAGAGCCGAAGCGGGGAGCGGTGGAGTCGGCACCCCACCCCTCTCGCCCGGATACGCTCGCACCCCCGACCGCGGAACCCGACGAGCGCGGGGCCGTCCGCCCGGCTGAATCCCCCGGGGCAGTCTTCTCGGTCCCCGTACGTTTACCTCTCAACGGTTTCACGCTCTGTTGAACTCTCTCTTCAAAGTCCTGTTTCAACTTTCCCTCACGGTACTCGGTTCGCTATCGGTCTCGTGCCGGTATTTAGCCTTAGATGGAGTTTACCACCCGCTTTGGGCTGCATTCCCAAGCAACCCGACTCCGAGAAGCCCGACCTACCCGGGCGGGAACGCGGGACTCGCTACCGGGCTTTCACCGTCTATGGGAAGAAGCCACGTTCGCGAGGACTTGGTCCCGCGTCCGCACCGAGACGGATCTTACGGACTTCCGTACGCTACATTTCCCGGCCAACCCCGGTCAGGGGAAAGTGGGATTCAGCGCTGGGCTCTTCCCTGTTCGCTCGCCGCTACTAAGGGAATCCTTGTTAGTTTCTTTTCCTCCGCTTACTGATATGCTTAAGTT